>NW_027280343.1:40000-215476 GCF_046629955.1 Centroberyx affinis | reverse complement strand
GTTCTTTTTTTTTGTTGATTTTGGGAGTTACATTATTTGTATTCCCACAGTATAATCCCTTGTTTGTGTTTCTTCATTGCATGTGAACCACACACTTGTTGCACCTGTATTAACATGGCTAATTTTTATGATATGTGTGCCACAGAACGCTAAAAAATGTTGTTCTCTTGCAGGAGAATTGGGAAAGACTTGAGCAATACGTTTGCCAAACTGGAGAAGCTCACCATTTGTAAGTGACCCTTGACAGTAGTTTCAGAGTGGAAGTGTTTTAAAAATCTTGGTGTCTGTGTGTGAGAGTGTCCAGTGTGCTGATACTGCATACTGTTGTTTTGATGTTTCAGTGGCGAAAAGAAAATCCCTATTCGACGACAAGGCAGTGGAGATTGAGGAGCTAACGTACATCATTAAACAAGTGAGATGATTTTTGATATCTCATGAAATTTGCTCTTTACAAATATATATGTTTATGGATAGAGCCACTATCTCCAGTCAGCAAATATACTGAATCTTAAAACTATGTACCCTGTGTTTCATATCTGTGTGTGTGTGTGTGTGCAGGACATCAACAGTCTAAACAAACAGATAGCCCAGCTGCAGGACTTGGTGAGGTCCCGCGGGGCTCCGGGTGGCCGACATATCCAAACCCACTCCAACACCATTGTGGTCTCATTACAGGTACAGTTAATACGGTCTAGTACATATACATGCACTGCGTTTAACACAAGGCACATATGGTAATTTTTTGTCTTCAATCCATCTTAATTGTTGTTAAAACCTAAATAAGACCTAAATAAGACCAGACTAACAGTTTTGCTTAATAACATTCTTTATTGTTATCGTATTGATATCAATATTCTCTTGACTCGCATGGAAGAAGCTAAATAACACATTTTCTTGTTACATAAGTCCCAAGTGAAGGTTCTTGTAAGCCGAAACAAGACCTTGTACATACAATCGTTTGTCTAAGAAAACATTCAACATTTTAACAGAATACTAACAAATACTGGTCATGGAAATTGTGCTATATGTCATTTGAAATTTTTGGAATTTAATTAGGAAAGGTGTATAGCAACTCTGATTACACAACAATGCACTGCAACAAGTGTATACAATTGAATTAAGTTGAATTTGGTTTCACTTGGCTGAATCTTTTGTTGTTCACAGTCCAAACTGGCTTCAATGTCCAATGACTTCAAGTCAGTCCTGGAAGTCAGAACAGAGGTAAGATGTGTTTGTTTTACCGCCATTATTCATTCCTACCTACTGAAGACAGAACATGGAAGAACAGGATTTTGGATTGGGAAGAGGTTGATTGACAGTCGTGTTTACCGTGGTTTGTGTGTGTGCCTGTAGAACCTGAAGCAGCAGCGCAGCAGGAGAGAGCAGTTCTCCCAGCCTCCGGTCTCCTCCTCTCCTCTCATGGCCAACAACTTCAGTAAGTCCATTTACACCCAGCTTCCCGCTTGTAGCCACTCACTATGATTTTCACAAGGGTCTCGCAGTAATATCATCTGCATTGTGGTACCAACAGGTAAACGCAGCATGCTGTTGTAGCTTCCTAAGGGCGTGTTCACACTATTCTGCTTTTTTTTTTGTAGTAAAAGCACTACCTCAGCTGCATTTTGTCCTGATTAAGCAAAGCAGGTTGTGCAGCGCGTACTTAGATTCTGTAATGACTAGATGCAGTAGTTGACATTATTGGCAAGCAATACTTATGTACAACTCTGACAAACTTACCAGAAACTCCTACAACACAGACAATATGCTCCCATCAGAGTCACAACTAGTACCAACGTTTCCACCGCTACTTTCTGTTTTCATTCTGGTTGTTGTTGTAGTAAACTATCAACTGCCACATAGCATGAAACCTTTTCTTCATGTACGCTCCTCTGAAAAGTTGAACCTTTCTCAGTTTTAGGAAGAGCTCCACTCTGCCTAAAAGAAGCCAGGCACAGTGTTTTTTCCAAAAAGTTCACTGCTCCCCATGTTCTTTACTATGAAAATGCTGCTGACAGTTTGAAAAAGTGTAATAGTGTGAACACACCCTTACTGGTTCGTTGTTTTGGCTTTATGAGGCAATATTCGACAACTCTGGCTCCCGCTCAAATGAGATTTTTGCTAAACGCACGCATCAGGAAGGCTAATTACCAGAGACCCTGTAACTTTATGAGCTCAGGGAGCTGATACGCTTCCTATGCAGGCCTATACTTTTCAAATGATCAGCTGTTGCCATAAATAGGGACTTGCTCGAAATCCATGTGATTGATTCTTACTGTATTTGGTCGTCTATAATGCAAAAATTAAAAAATATTTTAGGGAGCCGCAAAAAAGGGGCCCAGGAGCCGCATGCAGCTCGCGAGCCGCGCAATGAGTACCAGGGCTATACAACCTCAAATTTGAAAGGTATTTCCCTGGAATGTTTGACTCTCCCAGCGGGTATAACTAGCTACTGTGTATGCCCGCTGTTCTTTCTGCTTTTCCCCTCTACCATTGAGGATTTCTACCTGATCTTGTTGCACATGTTTGTTTGTTTGTCTGTTCTCCTCCTCCAGAGAGCTCAGTCTTGATGCAGGACGAGTCCAGGAGTATGGGGGACGTGGCCATCGACATGGACTCCCAAGCCAACCCCTTGCAGCTCCAGCTTATTGACGAGCAGGTAGACTGTTTGCTTATGTCTGTCTAAGTGAGATGAGGGGATTATTCATCCTTTGGGAATGGTGACCAGATGTGAAACAAGTAAACTGCACATTATTGTGCCGTGACATAACCCTTTTTTAAATCTTCCTGGCCGTGCCGTTACAGGACTCGTACATCCAGAGCCGCGCAGACACCATGCAGAACATCGAGAGCACCATCGTGGAACTGGGCTCTATATTCCAGCAGCTGGCACACATGGTCAAGGAGCAAGAGGAGACCATCCAAAGGTGAGATGGAGAAGGAGATGGAGGGAGGGTCAAGTAAAGAGAGATCACCCAGAGGCTGAGGGAATGATGGGATCACTAGTGTTTGAAGGGAGGAATATTTTATCATGTGGAGTTTCATGCAGAATTTGGGGGTCAGGGTTAATTCACATGAAATTCCACTTCCATTTGAGAGTAAATTCCCCTGCTGAACTGATTCATTTGAAAGAAAATGGATGAGATGTAATAGATAACTTACATCCAAAACGGCCCCACTTCATTGAACGCACTGCTTGCTGTGTCCCTCCCGCAGGATCGATGCCAACGTGGAGGACACCCAGCTGAACGTGGAGGCGGCCCACACAGAGATCCTCAAATACTTCCAGTCGGTCTCCTCCAACCGCTGGCTGATGATCAAGATCTTCCTCGTCCTCATCATCTTCTTCATCGTCTTCGTCGTCTTCTTTGCCTAAAGCAAAGAGGAGCGGCCGAGCGGAGGGGAAAAGCACATGGAACGAGGGGGGGGGAGTTTGAGCTGGACTAAAATGAAGCGTTGTCCAAACGACCGATTTGAAGGACAGGCTTCTCTGTCAAAGTGACGGTTTGTCGGAGGCTCGGGATCCACGCAGATGAATACATGTAGGGTTGTCTGTTATTCCCAAGCCATAGAAAGGGACTCTATTGATCTCAATTCGACAAAGCTGTTCTCTACTACTAGAGAATAATGTTGTCGAACTCTGTCCAAATGAAAAGGATAAAGTATCAAAAATCCCAACACTTCTCTGTAGTGTTCCTTTAGACCAATTAATCATAAACATTTAATCAAAAATGGCTATTATTTAATGGTTTGATTCTGCAAACTAGTTTTTTTTTTTTGGTTCTTTTTGTTCCCCCTGCCCTTTCCTCATGTCATCCATTGGTTGTTGCAAAGAAGACGGAACAACAGAACTGGAGTTTGTTCTTAAATCTTTCTTAGTTCATCTTGAGTTACTCTTTTTATCGAAGAGTGGGACTGTACCTCCTGCTTATCAGCGATTCCTCACCCACCGTCATTCAATTATGACGTGAATTTTTTTTTAATTCAGTTATCTTCTTTTTTGCTTTTCGAGGTTTATTTGCCAAATGGGTACTCTTACAGAACTGTGACACAATGCGAAGACACTTTCTGTGGTCCAGCCCCTCCGCGTCATGAAGGCACGGGGCACCAGATGGCATTACAGTCAACTGAAGGGGGACTTTCCTGGTATAACCCAGTCACGAACATCAGTGTGGTTTAGATCAGAATGATCTGTAAGAATGGTTTATGATAAGTTGTGTAACAACTCTGTTTGACATGAAGCTATTTGGCCTGGCGACTGTGATCGCTCCATGTGGAGCTGTCTGAGTCTGCATTTCAAATCCTTTCAGTTTCACACTCTGTAATCGTTTGAGCTTCGCGGAAATGAGGCCAGTTGAATGGCTGCAAAGGTGTAAACCTCACCCATTCAATGCCGCAGGGAGGCTCAAGCAAATGATACGAGTATCTGGAAAGGATCTGGGATTGACATCAGTGCTTATGAAGGGGTTATGCTGGTCCTGAAGGCCCACTAATGAAGTGACTTAACCAGATTCCCTGGAAGTGTCTGGTTGGGTGTCACTGCTTTAGTTTCTTCCCCTCTCCTCTTTACCAATCTATCTAATGTACAGGATGTTATTTAAATGACCACAGCTTTTTAAGAAGGAAAACATTCTTCCTATTTTTTCCCTGTCCTTTTTTAGCCAAATGCCTTGACTTCAGTGTATAAAGTGCAAATAGTGACGATGATGTATTGACAAGAAAGTGCATATTAATAAAAGAATAATAGGGTGCTGGCATTCATGGCTGGGATTTTCTTGGGATAAGAGGATTAGTCAGCAGTGTTATAATTAGCCATGCTGGGCCGTTTCTGCGAAGCTAGTCAACGGCCTTGCACTAATCTGGGCTGTGCTGCATTGTATTATTATCCATCATACAGACTACACAGACACATGGGATTTGTTCTTCTTCCTTTTTTCTCCTCTTCATTTATCATGGTCCAGATCAACAGCATTATCTGGGAACTCTGATTGGACAACAGTTTGCTTTTAAAGTCATAGCAAAGTGGCCAGGTCATGTGATCAAATCCACGATCCTGTATCTTTCACTCCTTTTGTTTAGAAATGTAAAGACTTGAAATGCATCACACCACTGAGCCAAAGTCCAAGAGTCACACTTAACCTCATATGTAACCACAACCCTTATCTATATTGTTACCAAAATTGATCAGTCAAACATCTTTGTGAAAAAAGCAATGTTTTAATCACATAGCAGTAATAAGAACATTGTATTTTTTCCCAAATCCATAATATTCACAATAAAAAAAGAACATGACAGATGATTCTAGCTGTTTTCTGCTAGCAAGGGTATGCGTGTATTCTATGAGAGCATCCACTAAGTTTCTGGTGATCCGGAGCCAGACAGTGACTGCTGTGAGGTTTGAGTGGTAATGTGCTGAATATACAAGTGGCCTGAGCTGAACTTCCCCCATCTACTGCAGAAGACAGCTGTCCCATCTGTTGCATAACACTTTTTTTTAAAGGGACAGTTCAGGTTTTTTGGGAAGTGTATCTGATTTATCATGAACCGTTAGTCTTTCCAGTCCGTTCAAACTGCGCTTGCATCAGTGTTTTGGTTATTGAGATATCT
This sequence comes from Centroberyx affinis, assembly GCF_046629955.1. Taxonomy (NCBI): domain Eukaryota; kingdom Metazoa; phylum Chordata; class Actinopteri; order Beryciformes; family Berycidae; genus Centroberyx; species Centroberyx affinis. The sequence goes on along the minus strand of NW_027280343.1, from coordinate 209,872 downwards.
GAAGCAAGTGAGGATGCTAAACGAGGTCAACGAGGCTAAACTCATTACTCTGAAAAATCACATGCAGCTCATTCCAAACTACTTCAAAATATAATCTGCTATAGAGAATGACATATGACTTTTCTAACTTTAGAAGTTGTAGCCATTAGCTTCTGCTTCAGCTATCTCACAACAAAAACACCATATGAAGTGTTTTCGTAACAGACTAAAACGACCTCCAGTTCATCGTCAATGGGTTTCTTGAAAGTGAACAAATCCTTCTAAGCCCTCTCTCTCTCTCTCTCTCTCTCTCGCGTCAGAGACTTTTCTTCCCTCTGAAAGAGACCGAAAGGAGGAAGAAAGAGAACTCAAATCTAGTCTATCCCTATGTTTTCTTCCCTCCCTCCTCAACTTTCCCTCTTTTCTCTCCTCCCTATACTTACGCTGACCTCCTTTACTGTTGTTTTTGCTTTCCCTCCCTTCCTTACTCCCCTTGGTAACTCTTTCATTTCCACCCCCCAGCCACAACTCCCTCCTTCAACAGGCGCTCCTTGCCTCCCTCCTGCCCTCCCCTCTTCCTCACCTCATCCCTCCGCTCTCCCCCTGCCTCCCTCATCCCTCCATCCCTCCCTCCAACCCCCCCGCCTCCCTCATCCGTGGGCGCTCTGCTCCATGGGGGTGATCTCCGGCATGCTCTTGCTCCTCCCCCTCCTCGCCCGGGCCTTGATGGCCGCCTCCTCGTCCCCCTCTCCGTCGTCGTCGTCATCGTCGTCGGACCAATCCACCTGCTGCTGCAGGTTCCCCCGGGAGCCCCCCATGGCGCTGCCCTTGAAGAAGGGCCCCGTGCGGAACTTGGAGCGGAAGGTGACGAAGGAGAGGCTCTTGCTGCGCTGCTGCTTCTCGTAGACGGCGGTCTGCGGCACCTCATCGCCGCCGTTCAGCTCCTCCACGCAGTCGCGCAGCACCGTGCGGAACAGCCGCGGCACCTCGTGCACCTCGGGCTCCATCTGCGTCACCAGCTTCCTGAACCTGCAGCGGGACGGGTCGCTTTGTCACAAGAACAGCTTGAAACGAGGTCACACAAGCAAAGGAGAGGACAGAGGCAGATGCCCTGGTTAGAGTAAAGGGTGATGGGAAGGGGGGTGAGGTAAAACCAGCAAACCAATATAGTGGAACCAGAGTGGGAAGAGAAGCACCATTACATAAAAGCAAGTCTATAGAAGCTAAAAGTCGACCATGAGTTACTGCTGCTACTGGAGAGCCACAGTGATGACCCTTGACATCTGGGATGGATAGGAACTGGATGGATGGGAACAACTTGTGAGCAGGGTCCCTGGTCAGGTTACATGGGTATATCAACCTAACCATAACTTACGATGCAAGCTGGACTTAGTTCAGCATTCTTATTCTGAGATGCTTTATGCATGTGGCCTTGAAAGCTAAGGGCGTTACACAAGGGATTAGAACCGAGGGGCTAGAGCCTAGACGGCCTAGCCTCTCTCTCTCTGTCTCTCTCTCTCTCTCTCTCAATCTCTTCTTGCCTGTCTCTCATGCTCTCTCTGTCTATCTTTTCCTGTCTGTCTCTTATACTTGTACTCTGTCTTTGTGTATTTGCATTATGTTGTTTTAATGTTTTTAACTTCATTTTATCTGTATTTTATTTTATTTTTACTTGTACAAGCACCTTGTAACCTTGTTAAGAAAGGTGCTCTACAAATAAAGATTATTATTATTATTATTATAATTCAATTCAATTCAATTCAAGGTGCTTTATTGGCATGACAGTTCATAAACAAACAATATTGCCAAAGCGTGTAACAAGAGATTAATCATCAATTAACCAACATTTCAGAAAAATAATTCCATCCTTTGTCTCTCTATTTGTCTCGTTCATCCTGACTCTGTCTGTCACTGTCTCTCTTTCTGCCAGTCTGTCTCTGTCTGTCTGTCTGTCTCTCATACTCTGTGCTTCTGTCTCTCTGTCTTTGTCTCCCCGCCCTTTCTGTCATTCTCTGTGTCTTTCTGCTAGTCTCTGTCTCTCGATCTCAGACTCTTTCTCAGTCTGTGCCTCATACTCTCTCAATTTCAATGAATATCTCTCTTTCTGCCCATCTATGTCTCTCTCTTTGTGTTTCTGTCTTTCTCTCTCTGTCTTCTGTGTTCTCCATGTCATCTATATCCGTCTTCTGTCTCTGTGCCTTCTGTCTTTCTATCTCTGTCTCTCTCACTCTCTGTCTCTTTCTACCCATTTGTCTCTGTCTCTCTGTCTGTCTCTCTACCTGTCTCTCTCTCTGTCTCTGTTTCCCTGTCTCGCTCTCACCTGACGATGACAGGGCCACACTGTGGAGGAGGGATCTTGGCACAGAGGTCCTGCAGCTCCAGCAGGTCGTTGGGCGTCAGCTCGTAGGGCGGCGGGTTGGGGTTGTTGGCCAGCCAGCTGTAGTCGGCGGTGGAGGAGGAGCTGCGGCGGCGGCGGCGGCCCTCTGTCGCTCTCTCCAGGCGGATGCGCTCGGTGCGCTTCACCATGGCCCCCAGCTCCAGCATCAGAGTGTTGGTGACCAGCTCTGCGGTGGAACGCTGGCCGGGGACTTTGGGCTCCAGGGAGAACACGGCCGACCAGGGAAACATCTGGGAATAAAGGACAGAAGAGGTGGCGGAGTAAAAAGAGCGAATACAAGTTTAAGAAGATAGATTTGTTTTTAGGTTGAAGGAGAAAGGCAAGAGAATATCCATGCCTTGGGCATCAACTGAGTGGCCTAAGTGAGTCCAAATTTGACCTTGTAGTTTTTAGCATTACACTGAGGAGCAAAGATTGAGCAATAGTCCAAAGAAATGTATTTGGAAGCCATAAACATCACATCAGAGGAGCATTCAGGTCCAATATTCCCTCTAAGCTCAGTGTGTCTGTGCAAGATAGTTTAGTGACCAACGCCACATTGACCAATCATAATAACATCTTGTCAGTCATCCATCTCCACTTGTCCCCATACATTTAGTCTATATAAGCAGGTTTTGGTGCAAATTATATTAGATTCAGAGACCTTTCTATAGCTTAGGGTTTGGCAAATTGAAGCCTCCAATTAATTCATACTGAATCCATAATATAACATCTGAAATATAGACTGTATGCCAGATACAACTTTTTCAGCATGTACTATAGGAATAAAGAGCCTCAGAACAAGTTTAACAGCAAAATGAATGGCAAGCAGTCACTCTCATATAAATTAATCATCCTATATCACTGATCAATACAAACCGTGTTTCCATAGACACTGATATAGGCTTTTATTGTCTTACAGTAAATGCTATATAATATTCAATCAGGCAGAAGTTTATTATCTTACCTTCATGAAACTGGGTTTCTAATGCTGTAGGTTAATCTTGTCTGATACAAATCCTCCTCTTGTTTGGCAAAAGCCTTTTGTTAGCAGCAAAATGGACAGTTGGCCCCCATGGGCTTGTAATATACAAGAAATAAAACTCCTTTCACTCGGACTGAACGCACACAACTACCTGACCACCTTGCTACCTTTGATGGTCCGTGGCAGACAGTGCGTGTACTTTTGCAAGGAGCGTGTGGTATGTGTGTGTGAGTTTGGGATTGAGAATACATGTAATCCTGTATTAATAACGAGTGAGTGACGGGATGAGCTTACCTCATGACATGAGCCTACACCTGGGTGAGGCGTGTGTGTGTGTGTGTCTTTGTGGGTTGGAGTGTGCATTTGCGGCTACAGTCGTCACATAGCCGTCCCTCTCACTGCAGGGGGGATGGCAATGTGATTATCAATGTGATTACCAAGCATCTCTCATAAGAAAAGCAGCCAGCGCAGAGGGAAGGTGAGGGGTTGCATGATAGCGTGGGAACCTCATCATTGTTGTGCTGTTTATAGAGCGTTTCTCTCTCCTGACTTCCCTGCCTGTCTGCACTGTACTGTCTGAAAAGCTAGTACAGTATGTGAGTATATTTAAGGATTAATAACAGTTTGCATTAGAATTGGAAAAAAGGGTAATTTGGATGACAAAGCTCAAACAAACATGAGTCCAAAAAGCCCAGTGTCCAACTCCAGTGTCACTGGAGCAGCACCTGGGTAATGTCCACTGATGACACTGATGTTAGCTGTGTTAGTCATGTTCACCAAATATTCACAAATATTGATTCAGCTGTTTATAACACGTGAGTCCTGCTTTAGCATGGATTTTTACTGGAAGGGAATTTGGGTCACATGTGCAATAGAGGCAATAATAGGATTTTAAGGAATTGTCTTACTTATGTGTCTTATGTTTAAATTCAATTTCATTTAATTTCATTTAAATTATTTGTTTATGTTTTGTTTTTATTTTAACAAATTTTAAATAATAATAAAATCCAGAGAGAGGGTTCACCCATACATTCTTCTCAACTACAGTCTCATCCAGTTGTGTTGGACACTGTGTAGCACTGAGTGGTCTAGAGCAGTTGGGGGCCGGTGCCTTGCTCAAAGGCACTTCCACAGTAGCTGACGAGGGAGGAGAGACATTTTCCTAGACAGTCACAAAATGTGCTCCTCTAACCTTTAGGCTCCCACTATTACTGTCCAGATAAATAACAGATCTCCTAGTTTGCAGACAATAATCCGTTACCATGTGACTAAGGACACCGATCGTCTAAAGACCCATAATTACCGGACTGTTATGACCAATTATGGGACCCACATTACATAAGTGTGTTAACAGTCTGCCCACTAGCACATTGTATAGTATGTATGGTAGCTGTCTTTCTGGGTTTCCGTACCACTCAGCACTGAGCCACCAAATCCCAGATTACATTCAAATCCACAGCCTACCTGGAATAATGAGCCATCTGACTCTAATTACAGCTGCCTAGTGGGTGCTATATCATTACCACTGTTGCTAAAGGAGAAAGGTTGTTTCTTACTGTATGTGATCAACCAGTGAAAAAACACACCCACCCAGCTAGGAAAATAACTTGGTGGCTAGAATCAATGAAGCGAGGCAATTTAAGATGAAAAATGGCAATCAAGAAGAAATACTCAGACTAATTTCAGAGATTTCTAGCTTGAATTCTTTAACATAGACGTTTTGGTGCTCAGAACAAGACTGAAGACCTTTTCTGAATCATAAGGGTCCTACTGCAAATTTCGGCATACATCCAATCAAGAAAGCAGCACTTGCGTCATTAAAATTCATCATTTTTAAAATTGAGTTGCTCTGATTGCTCCCACTCCCCATCTGCTCCCATTCCCCATCGTGTATTTTGGCAGAAGAAGACTGTAGGAATAACAGCAATTATAAAAGTTGAAATCATTTCATTGAAGAAAAGGTCTTGTTTTGCGGTGTATGTATCTTCAGTGATAAGCAAGGTAAATCCCCCTCCCCTTCCGCTGGACTGTCTGCTTCTTTTCTATGCGTATCCCAATAGATCTAGTATGTAGTGTGTGTGTGTGTGTGTGTGTCTACTCTAGACTAACCTCTAACTCCAGAAGTGTGTCTCTCTTGCTGCTGAAGTCCCAAACTCCTTCCTGTGCATCATCTGTAGTCTCTCTCTCTCTGCAGCTGGGAAGCAGACTCCTGCAGCATCAGCTGGTGGATTACCATCTGGGGAATCTGGTCAACATGGTGCTGGCTAGCAGTCTGAAGGAGGTTAATGGAAGAAAAGTAGATAATACCTAATTGTTCCACTATCAAGAATGAGGCTGGGTGTGGCGTCTGGCTAGTACAGTGGGCTAAGGCGCGCAACACGTAACTGTGACGTCCTGGGTTTGAATACTAAACTACTACTACTTTACACTATCCAAAATAAAGGCAAAATGCCCAAAAACATAATGAAAAAATAGTTGTGGCTCTGTTCGATCCATTTTACATGGGTTCAAAATCCAATCAAAACCTGTTTATGAAAGATGAAGAAGTGGCAAATGAGCACTGTAATGTTTACAGGTATTTCAAACTTTCAATTGTCTGTGCAGGTACACTTGTCAATGCAACATATTATTACATTTATGAACAAATCTCTGCTATGTCTGTGTGAGTTTTGCCGGTGAATTTGTAACCTGTAAGTGGAAAACAAGTTATTGTTGGAAAGAGGAGAAGGCAGACACCATATAAGGACGATTCTCCATTAATGCTGATGCAAAAATTTGCTTTCTGTCTCTTCCTACTGAAACTGTCAGAACTTTTCCTATATTCTGGTAATAAATAGAACATTTTTGTTGTGTCCCCTGTCACATATTTTGTTATTTCTGGAAAAAACAACTATGCCGCAGATGTATGACATATGTCCTGGCCTGTTACCATTTTGCAACCATGAGTCAAGTCAGAATCAAGTTATCTGACAGCAGAGACAGAGCAGCATGTCCATGACAATGCTTGTATTGCATTATACATTTCACTGAAACTCAAACAAATTATGTCAGGCTGAGTTTGAGATGGCAGAAAGTGCTAAGAGGATCCAACCGCAGCACCTCAGACCTCCGTCCTGGGCCCCTGGGTTAGCTAAGGACAGGATGAGGGTTAGGTTAGGGTTAGAGTTATGGGTCCGGGAACCCTATCACTGCGCATGCTCCAACCCTCCTGCCTTCTTCCAATTGGCTCGCAGAACTGGGGGTCTCATGAGGATCCTGCAGTTGAACCATGGATGTATTAAACTCGAGTTGGCCTCTCCTCCTGCTTGCTGCCGGTCCCCTCGCTTCCGGGTTGGAGCGCCTCTCCGTATCGTCGCTAGAGGTCATCAGAGGTTCAAGTCGCTGCGAGCCCTTTTCCCAAACATTGCTCTGCTACGTCACCAGCTCCCGCCCCGCCTCGTGCCACAACGACTCTTGTTGGCTTGTCAGGCTGCACGAGACTCGCGGCATCTTGTTGCAGATATGAAAACTGTCAGATAGACGTTAGCCGTGGCTTCATCAGAAGTAATTATCCGCTCGTTACATAGCAAAAAGGCCAGAGGCGGTAATTCCGCCACCTGTTTAATAACAGTACCACAGCCCGCCACTTCACGATGTAAGCTGTCTGGGAGCCCTGCCGCCTTTTTAACCAGCTGTAAAGTGAGTGGTAAGTACTGTGGGTTAGCCTCTAGCATGGCAGCTAACGTTAGGTTTGTGTCACTCTCCCACTGACTGCTGACTGACTAAACACCAACAAGCGATACAAACGTCTGTCTTTCATTCAGAGTGAGAAAGTAATCTCGTTACCAACTCGCTGACACTGTAATTTAAATTAACGCCTGACGTTAAACTGATACTTAACTGTCCTATTTCTTTATTTTGAAGTTGTCACTTCACTTGTTCACTTGTTCACTTACACTCTTGTTCCATCTGAACCTCGTGATCAGACAGTGCCACAGCACAGGCCAGGGTCCAACTTCTACAAATCTGCCTGCTCGATCCTGTTAGCGCAGGTTTAAGTTACTTTTATTTCATGAACATCTGGGTGTCTTTTGGCTGCCTCTTTTAGGAGGCTTAACATGCTACATGTTTACCAGCTTCTTGTTTTCACTAACTCAAGGTTTATGTTTTCCTATTGTAATCACACAAACAAACACACGCTGAAACAGTTCTCCTACAATAGCATTGTTATTTTGTAGTCTTTGTTGTCATGTGAGGTGCTTGTCACACTGAACCACCTGTCACCTCCACAGCATTTCTGCCGTTCCTGTCCTTAGATCAATGTAAACACAGTGACCTGCAAGCAATGAAGGAAACAATCCAGTGCATCTGTAGAAGATCAGATTGGAGTTATTGCTGTTATAGCCTTGGGGCTAGGGTGCATGTCGAAACTTGACTCAGAATTAACCTTCACAGGTTTGGTCAGGCCATGATTTTCAATCAGGCTTTTCTTCATTCCGCCTGTGTGTGTGTGTATGTGTGTATGTGTGTGTGTGTGTGTGTGTGTGTGTGGGCGCGTGTGCGCGAATTTGGTTGCACATGCCCATATACACATAATGCTAGCAAATGCTGTTAATACTGTTTATAGGTCTTTAGAAACAATTATCAAACATGGGATGTACTCTGAGCATGTCACTTCTACAGAGGCTTGTGTGTGTGTGTGTGTGGTTTTGCTATTTTCAACTTGAAGTGCTCTCGGAAACTGGCATGCGATCTGGTTGGAAAACATTGAGTCACAGCAGCACAGCGCTGACTACCAGCATCTCCTTGGGGGATCAAAACCTTAGTAACCTAACATATTCAAAGTCAGGACACACAGCTGATTGAAACATGCTTAGATTGATGCAGCACGGATTCCATTCTCTGTCACAACACACCAGACACGTTCACACACACCTACATGCACCTTACTTAACAGCCTTGTACTTCTTCTCTATTGCAGAGTCTGTTTACTGCTGTGGTGCTTGCTGCTTCACTCCAGCTGCTGGCTCCCATGGCTCCAGTAGCTGTCCCTGAATCTGTTGGCCAGGAATAGGGCAGGCCAGTTGCCGCATTGTCTTGTGGATGCCAAATTTCATCAGCCACTCCAACGATTTCGGACACCAAATTGCCTTTTACAATAGAAAGGAGTGGTTTTGCTTACCCACCAAAGTGGCTGGTAGAGCTGACAAGCTGAAAAACCAGAGGTAAAAGGTTGTAGTGGCCCAGGCAGAGAGAGATGAGCTGGGCGGAGGAGGACTGGACGGTGGGGCTGTCTGGACGGGTCCTGCAGAAGGTGAAGGAGCTGCAGGTCCAGCAGGAGAGACTGTCCAGAGAGAGCAGGCAGAGACAGCTGCAGCTAGACAACAGCCAGGCTGCCCTCGACAAACAGACTGTTAAGGTACAGACAGCCATGCTGGTTTATTACCAGTTGATTTTAAGTGTGTCCCTTAGTGACAGAATTGTTCAACTATTGTTTAGTTATATGATGCTGCTCCCTGCGAAAATAATAAGAATCACAAATATTAGCAAAAATACATCATTGGTATATTCATTGGTATATATTTTCCTGGCATTGAGAGAGACTGAGGTGTTGACGTCATCAGTGTGATGGGTTTTACACAGGGATGGGGGATGTTGTTTGATGCATATTGGCCAGGTAACTTGGTCCTTTTCCTAACATTGTCATGCTGTTATTCTGTTTCAAGGTTAGATGGAGGACCTACATTCTGACTGGTGTCTAACTGTACAGCCTATTTGCAATAGGCATATTTAGTATTGGCTAAGCTCAATTCATTTTAAGCTTGGTAAATTTGAAGTTTGGTTGTGTTTGTAAGGTTATAGTGCATAGTACCAGCAACATAGTCTGCTTTAGAAATACACAAAACTACCAACACAATCTCAATACAACACCAACGTGTATTGTGTGTCCTACAATTAGGCCTAGTTGTTGTTTTTTTGGCATTTTACAGGTATATAGCCACAAACTGTTCTGAGCTAGTATGTTTTCAGCATTAGCCTTTTTGGTGTTTGAGTCACAATTGAAAATGGCAAACATCATTTAGTTTGGTATGTCTCTGACAAGACTGTCAACATTCTTATTGCAACATTTTGTCAAGGATATTACATTTTCTAAATATTTGATAACCTGCCCAATTCTGCCATGCACTGGCTTCGTCAACAACCTCTGACAGGATTTGAGGAGTGTCTTCAATTTCTTTAATACTAAAATGGAATTCTGCACCTTTTCCTCCTATAATCATGTCTTGTGTTTTTGATTTCTCCTCTCTTCTCCTCTCCTCCTTTTTTTCCTCTGTCCCCTCCTCCTCTCCTGTCATCTCTTCCAGTATCAGGAGGTGCGTGGGGAGCTCCAGGTGGTTCATAGGGAGCTCCAGGGTGCCCGGGAGGAGGCGAAGGCCGGGGCGTCCGCCAAGGAGCGTCTGTCCCAGGACCTTCAGACCAAGCAGGCCCAGGTCTGCTCTCTGGAGGGCCAGCTGGACTCCGCTCGCACCCTCACCCACAACCTCACCCAGGAGGTCAAAAGGTCAGCGCCGAGGAAAATGAAAGGGTTTTTTCTTTTTTAGTCGGGACAAGTTACTGCTCTATCCGTTGCTCCATTTCAATCTGTCTTGTAAGTTGCTTCATTTTGTTTTAATGGGATTATGAATAGGGTTGCATGCCTTGCTGCAAGCTAAATTTACCATTAAGGACAACAAAAGTCTTGACCTTGGCCTTGTCTTCCACTGGTATTAAAGCTAAATTTGACACAGTGAAATACACACAATGCTTCAATGTTCACAATGCTAAAAAAAAATAATTCTAAAAGTAATAACAGAAATCAAAGTATAGTGAATAGATTTTCTGCCATTTTTTCCACATGTATAAAGCTATTTGATCTCTTTAATGGAGGAAAATGGATTGTATCTGAATCACTTTTGTCCAGTGAAGCGCACACTAGATTATACTGTTCAGTAAAAGGAACAGATCTGGAAAACAGACATTACTGGATCTGTAATGTAATTTTGAGACAGTGAAATGATGTTTGTATGCTCCAGGGCCAGTTTGGTATCTGTTACTCTTAAGCTACTTGGCCCAGTATGATGATTATATGACACCAATGAAAATGGCCCATTATCTTTTGTTGTTTGTACCCTCTGGTGTTTTTCCTAGATCTGGGTTTTGTTTAATTTTATATTAGATGAAACTTAATGATCCCTTTGGGTAAATTGGATCACTTAAGATAATTTGATGCCATATCAGCAGATAAAGCCTTCATCTGTTCTGTTGGACCTTACATCACGTCTCTCCTTGTTCTTCCTAACCCTCCTCTCTTCTCTGTTTCCTTGTGCCCCCACCTCCCTCTGTTTCTCCCTCCATCCCTCTCTCCCAGGCTGGAGGCCGAGCTGGAGAAGCTGCAGAATAGCAGCAGGTCGGGAGACTCCAGCCTGTTCTCCACCCCCTGCTGGAATATAGCCTCGCCCTGGGAACACAATGGTACTGTCCTATAACTTTATGGCTCTCTCTCTGTCTTTGCTCCCTGAAGACTAGAGGACTGTCTCTTCCCTGTCCTGTCATTAATAGATAGTATAGTGTGGAAAAACCACAGGACTCCAAAATAAGCAGCGAGGTCATAAATTAATTCCCATGGCTCCCCCCCAGCCCCCCACCCCCTCCCCCCCTCCCCCTCTCTCTCTGCTCTGTGGGGACTGCAGTATTGTCTCATTCCTGTCTTGTCATTAGACTCAGTAAACCACTTGGGTTCTTCACTGCTGTTGTTCCTGTCAGGCGTTGGACCTTGGTTTTGTACGGAGCCCATCCGTAATGTTGTGTTGTTGTCCTGTAGGGGGCAGAAAGGAGGAGAGGCCGGGGCACAGAGGAGAAGGGGACAGCCGGGCGCTGCACATCCGAGTGAGTACCAGCATGTGCCAACACTGGGTTGGTCTCACAAAACTGGGTTATGTCTAGTCCAAGGCCAGTGTGGTTTTTCAGGCGAAAGCTCTTGATTTCAAGTTGTGGGATTTGGCTCAGTTCTTGTCAGTGAAACCAGACATATTTTATTTTTTTACCATGGTGCTGTTGTCATGGCACCATGGTCAACAAAAGGCAGCTTCAGGTCAGTCAGTCAGGGTGCAACACTTGACTCATCTATACTTGTACACCATTAAACTTCATCATGGTGTATAGCACTTGAGAAAATCCTTTTCTACAAATCCAGTCTGTTGTTCAGTGAGCAGTATCTAATTTTTAGAAAGGAAGAAGTTTGTATTATGTAAAAATGGAACTCTTCACACCTGAGCTGCAAAATTTCTCACAACTCCCACAATCCTCCTCTTGTATTCAGAAAGAATACAAGAAAATCTGTACTTGTTAGTTACGATGTGTCATGAATACAACAACGACTCTTTTTATGAGAGGCACTTTATAAAATGCTTTGTTAAAGTTAATGTGAATGAGTTGCATTTGAGTATTGTTGCTATTAAATCCTGCTAGAGTGTTTCTCCTAGCTTGACATCCTGTTTAGGCAAACGCCCTCTGTCTCATGTTTTCTCTCCTCTCCCCTTCAGCAGCAGCTCCAGTTCTCAGATGTGCCCGCTGCCTCGTTGCCACGACAACAGCACAAGAGCACACCCCACCGCCACCCGTCCGACCAATCGGACGTCTTCTCCACTCCCTTGGCAGCGTTTCCGTGGGAACGGGATGACTCGAGGCCAGCGGGCAGGGGACGGCCCCCTCCCTCTCCCCCGCCGCCCTGCACTGATGTCATCAGTCGAGGCCAGTCGGAACGGGGGGATTGTGGGAAGGTGGAGGACCCCAGGAGAGAGACAGACAGTGAGTGAGGGTGGCAAGGTGTCATCGTGGCAACATAGTTTGACTGATTGTTGCCCATTTGGTGTTTGTAAAGATAAACACACACACGCAGCTCAGCACTTATGTCATTACTTTAGCTTTTAGTTTGTGATCTTTGTAAAATCTTTGACAGTGTTTGGGGATAACTGGCTCTTATTTGCATATTTATATCATGATATATGGATAGTTATACTGTAATGGCAGTGATTTTAGGCTGAGCAACAAAGCCAGATGATGAATTTACAAAACAAATTATATTTTTCCAGCCACGGATGCAGGTTTCAGCTGTGGGGGGCTACCACAGCTCAGTCAGTGTAAAGCAAACAGTGCAGATTCATCCTAAATCTCCTGTACTCAGCTTAACCTTAAACAACACTTGTTACATAACAGGTTGCCTAGAAGCCACTGGCTCATCCACAGACTCCTCTGCCTACATTCAGGCTAGCTAGATGTTGTTGAGTGACTCCTAGTATACATTATAGGTGTGATATAACAACCCCCACCCCAGCATGTGTGTTTTTGTGTGTGTGTTTGTTCAGAGCAGGAAGGGGACAGATCAATGTGAACCAATAAAGGCTTCCTTTAGCTGCTGGGGAGCGGAGGGGGAGGGGAGCTGCAGTGTTTACTTTAGGTGTGCTTTTCGGCTGGCTGGAGTGTGTGTGTGTGTGTGTGTGTGTGTGTGTGTGTGTGTGTGTGTGTGTGTGTGTGTGTGTGTGTGTGTGTGTGTGTGTGTGTGTGTGTGTGTGTGTGTGTGTGTGTGTGTGTGTGTGTGTGTGTGTGTGTAACAGGGTTTTTATTTCTTTGACTGCAAGACTGTTGGGAAACTGTGTTAGTGCGTCAACATACCAGTATATCAGTCAGAGTCAACCATAAACATACAACAGATGTCCCAAAAACATTCAGAAGTAACACATTTTATTCTGATACATTTTCATTGTTTCTTTATGGCCTGATGGTGACAATGATAATAGCTATTTTGTATAGCTCTTTACTTCAAAAGTTAAACAGCTGTAAAATAAAAGGAACATAAAAAACACATTGATTTACTATGTACTGTGCTAAAATATTAGAGTGTGAAGTGGGAGAGTTGATGTCAACACTGGCTTAGGAAATGAACAGCCTGAAATCCACAGGCCTTGTGAAAGAGTATCTTATCATGCAGCTCATCAGTCAGCCAGCCTGTATGGATTGACCCCATTTGTCAGACCCCAGCTGTCTGCTGCTGTTGTGTTGTGGTGGTCGTGTGTGAAATGAAGTTATCCTTGGTAATCATTTTTGTCATTATTTTTTTAGTTTTAATTATGTGTGTTTTTCCCCAGTGTTGCCTCTCCCCTCTTTTTCCGTTGTCAGCCTCCACCCACTCAACCACCTTTCACCCATTTAAAGCAGAAATCCACCCTGTAATAGGATTCAAATGTTTTTCTTGCTATGATTTTGCCTTTGACAAATCAGTCTATATCTGTGAATATGAATCAACCTTTTCTCCCAAAGCCAAATCCCAGAATAGTAATAGAGACCAAACCTGGAGCTGCTCCCTTTACAATAACATGGTATCAACAGTTTCTGAAAGTCTTCAAATAAATCATCTTAATTTAAGGCCTTAAATGTATTAACATGTCTTAAATACAGGTATTAGAAGTCTTAGTTTTTCATCATACAGTGACAGGTCTGTTTGTGCTGTATGTCTACTCTTAACTTAATACAGAATAAGGTTAGTACAATCTGCTTTACTAAACACAATTGGACTTAATGTTCCTTAACAATTCATTTCTTGTTGTCCTTTTTCTTATACTGCCCATTGATATATTCAGAACTGTTCAGTTTGAAACAGGCTGGTTTTGCCAGCTTTAATTCTTCATATTGGTTTTTAAATGTGTCTTAAATTCACCTCCAGGTAGAATTAAAAGGCCTTAAAGTCTTAAATGTGGCTTTCTGAGGCCTGCAGATTCCCTGATACTGATTTGTGGACTGTCTTTAACAACTCTGCGTGTCTGGTCCGTCCACCAGTGTGTGTGTCGGAGCTGCAGAGTCGTGTGTGTGCTCTGGAGGGGGAGCTGCATGCGGAGGCCCAGAGGCTGAAGGCGAGTCATGAGGAGCTGGTGCAGAGCAGCAAGGAGCTGGCCTCCAGGGAGCTCAACCTGCAGAGAGCCCGCGACCAGCTGGGCCTGGCACACACACGCATGGCCCAGGAGAGCGAACGGGTAATACACACACACACACACACACACACACACACACACACACACACACACAAACTCAAGTATGCAATAATAAAATGCCTTTCACTCCTTCCACTATCTGCCACTGCCAGAAATTGAAAGCTTTAGCTCAGTTTGTGCCCTCTTCCTGTTTTGTGCCGTAAAGCAATATAACAGATTTCCCACCAAATATAACCCAGTGGCACACAATGTAAAATGCAGCATAGAGGCTGGTAGAGGCTGCCAGTCTTCATGCTGATGGTCGCATTTGTTTACAGTAACTATACTCATGTCTCAAAATTAATGTGGTAATGATTTATTGATGTTAAAATGCTACAAGTAGCACCTTTGTGAATCAAATAAAAGAAAAACATATCAATCAAAAGCATCATGCTTGTAAAATAAATTAAAACAAGAACGCATCATAAGATAAAAAAGATTAGAGGGTAAAACACATAAAAAAGCAAATATTTTACTTGTGACTGACTGCAATACACATACACACCCACCCTTCACAGGCATACACACTCCAAGCCCACGGTGGGCTGAAGATATAGACACACATAGACATCTTGCTGTCAATGAAGAGGATATTTTGTGTGTGTGTGTGTGTGCGGCAGGCATCAGGAGCTGAGCAGAGGCTGAGGCAGCTGCAGGAGGAGCTGAAGTGTCAGAGGCAGAACACCGAGAGCAGCCGACTGCAACACCAACAACGCACCAAGGAGCTGGAGAAACTGCATCAGAGGGTGAGAGAGAGAGAGAGAGAGAGAGATGGATGGATGGATGGATGGATGAATGAAGGGAGAGGGTGAGAAACAACAACAGAGAGAGGAAGAAAGAGTGATTTCATCTCACTTTTGAATGAGAGTGAGAGTTTTAATTTTTTCCATTCTCTCCTTAGGTAAAATAAATGTACCACACTTTTCAAATTGAACTTGGTGGCTTTAATTTTTGTGTGTGTGTGTGTTGTGCGCCAGGACTTGTTGGAGCTGCAGAAGGAGAGACAGTGCCTGGAGAAGCAGCATCAGCAGGAAGTGAATAAACTCAACCAGGAGCTCCAACAGGCCAGGACGCTCCACAACGCCCTGCAGGCCCAGACTGACAAGGTACACACACACATACACACTCTCTCACACACACACAGTCTTTCTCTGTACATATACACACACACAATCACACGCATACCAAACACACTCACCTTACACATATAGAAGGTGCTGCACAAGCTCTCTAACTTCCATACACACTCATACACTATAATTTATCCACACTGGAAACTGTGGACCTTAATGAAACACATGTGGTTTATCTCTTGAGTTCACATGTCTTGTCTGTTTTCCCAGCTATTTCCTGCCTGTCCTTCTTTCTCTCTCTTCTCTCCCTCTCTCAATCCTAAGGGACTTGTAGTATTTGTTCCAAAGGTCAATAAACTAATGTCACTTCTTCTCCCACGCTTGCTTCTTGCCCTTGCTCGTTGTTTTTCTCACTCTCCGTTTCACTCTCTTGCTCTGTTTCTTTTTTCTTTTTCTTTTTTCTCTCCCAACCCATTCTCTCCTCTTCCTCCTCCTCCTCTCGGTTTCTCCCCAGTGGAAGGGTTGAGCGGCGAAGGTAATAACCCTGTGACTGTGTTTGACGATGCAGAATGCTTTGACTATGGGAGCGTGAAACAAAACTCATAACTTGTAACTCGTGTGTGTGTGTGAGAGAGAGGAATAGTCTGCATTCTCATTAAGGGAGGCATGAAGGCATGACTGCGGGATGGGGGCGAAGATGGAGGGAAGGTGTGTGTGTGTTTGGGCATTGCATGAGGACAGTTTTTTTTTGTGCAAATGCGTGAAGGAATTTTGTATCAGCATAAAAATAATAATACAGAGTTCAAAGGTGAGCTTCTCGACACCTACCGACTCAAATAACTTTCATTCCTACGCTGTTAGACAAGCCGTTATTCATGGTGCTTAAGTTCTTAACAATGGGTATTCAGCCTACACACAAAAACCTGTCTCTAAAAACCTCACTGTAAGCTCTCTGGAAACCACACAGACGTTATCTTGATTGATCTGATAAGGCTACAGACCGCACACACACACACACACACACACACACACACACACACACACACACACAATAGAGGCATAGTTTGTATTGAATCAAATCACGTACTTACACAATCAGAATGACATTCAATTGTTCCCATTTCATGTGATTCAAGTGGCCACTTCACCACTTCACCACCACTTCCTTCTGTCTTTCATAGTTTGAGTTGTGCAATTTGGAGATTTTTATTTTCAAAATATACTGTACCAATGGCATGCAATATTTTATATATACATCACAAAATTGTTAAGTTAATTTTTCTAGATAAAATATCAAATGTTACAATATAAAAAAACTAAGATTTTTACAGATTCTGGCAATTTTAATGCATTAACAGTGTAATCAAAGCATTTGTCAGTAAGCAGGTCATTACAGTGTCATGCTTTGACTGGACGTTTTCAACAGTCCTCACACTCGTCAGAAAACTAAATGAAAAAACATAAAATTGGTCTGGCAATTTCCAGGAGACTGCTGCAAAATCAAATATCTTTGATCATAATAATTGCATAATAACCTCAGACGTGTCTTTAATTTAGTCTACATGCTGTAGATTTCGCAAGTCAAAATGATCCGGTTATTTGATTGGCATGTAGTTGTGATTCATGTGTACTATGGCTTGAGGTGATGTGTCTAATTTTATATGTGAAGCCTATTAGCCTGTTAAGTTTGAGTTAAAGCTAATGAGTTTCCCCAGAGCTGTAGAGAATACATTAGACATAGCTTATGTTAGCTATTTATCTCTTCCCCTTCTTCCATGGTCCTTTCCTTTTAGTTTTTCCTGACTCCTATCCTTATACAAACAGCCATTCAGTTTTTATGGCTTCTACTTTATTCTCTTTAAACACTACTCTTCACCTTTTCCTCTCAACACCCTTGCCTTCCCATCCTCCTTGTCTTCTTATGTCTGTGGTTTCCCTCTCTCCTGGCTTACACTGAATGTTAACTCTCTCCGTTTCTCTGTCAGGTGTCTCTTCAGAAGCAGGCGTTGGACAGAGAGGTGGAGACTCTGAAAGAGAAACTGAAGTGGACAGAGGGACAGCTGCAGGAGAGCCAGAGGAAAGATGCACAGACACAAGCCAAACTAACGGTAACACACACGCGCACACACACACACACACACACACACACACACACACACACACAGGCGAGTGATGGTCCTAAGTCCTTAGTGTAGTGAGTCGGGGTCTAGATGCATCAATTATTCATTACCTAAGTAGTGGACACACACAGAACGCAATTAATTTTTAAACAGTGTCTAAATCTGCCATATGTCAGTCTAGCATTGCTTTATGATAATGAGAAAGTGGCAGCTTCATGGATAGTGCAGCTGTTTTAGTACATGGTACCTCTATGTAGCACTGGAGAGGATTTCACAGAGCAGAGTAGGAAATTAGCACCAGCCACCAAATGCTTTGACTGTGTCTGTCGTCTACTCTACCAGCCACTTTGGCAGGTAACAAACTTATTCTAATCCTATTCTAGTCAGAAAAAAAAAATATTTGACTGTAAAATATTGAATGTGGCTGGTGAATTTTGAGGTTTAGTTGCCACTGTAACCTGCAGACAAGAATAGCTTGTATCCTTTCCTGTCTCAGAGTTAGAGAGATGCTTTTTTATGCATAGCTAATGTCATACATACCAGTGACAGAGCCTGATACAGTAACACTGTAGAGGAACAATAACATGTCAGTGGTAGTTCAGTACATGAATACCTTCTTGTCACATCTGCAACAATGTTGCATTTGTCTGTGACAGTGTTAACCAATTTGTTACCACAGTGACATTGTGTTTATGGCTGTTAGGCTCACCAGCAAGTGGGATAATGCCAGCTAGCAAAAGTACAAAAAGCTGCAGCATCAAGTCCTGATATGAATCTTAAAATGAGACTTGGCAGTATTATACTGTCTACTTAGGGATGCCTATGCAGTCAGCAATGGCTAAGCTTTAAACTTAGTTTATGAAGTTAAAGATTTTGTTGGTTGCATGCCTGTAATTATGACAGAGTAGAGGCTGTAAAGGTACAAAATCAGCATTCTATTTTGATAATAAAGGTTCAATTGAGAGCTGATCATCACTCCCAGAGCAGTACTCCAAGTGATCTAATTCAATCCTTGTAGGGGAGTCTAGACATGTTCAGTTGAGTTTAATTTAATTCAGTTCAGTACACTTGATTCATGTCAATATGTTTTTTTTACCCATGCATTAGGAAGCGCTGCGTGAGGTGGAGGGTGTGACAGCGAGCCTGGAGCTGAGCAGGAAGAAAGAGCGAGCTCTGGAGGAGGATGGGAGGAGACTGGCGGAGGAGCGGGCCGACGCCCTGCACCTCCTCAAAGAACTGCAGGGTGAGGAGAGAGCTGTGGGCAGTCGGTAATTGGATGGGTAATGATGCTAATGGTAACGCGATACATTATTCATCTGAATTCCCTATAGGGAAATTCTCTTTTGGCTTGCCCCTTCACAGGGAGGTCAGAGGTCAGGGTCAGGGTCAGCTATGGAACAGGAGCTGGTAGGGATTCAGTGTGTTGCTCAAGGACACTTCAGCAGGGAGGATACTTGCTGACACAGAGGCATGACAAGTGCATGACATCTGACAAGCTTGGTACATTTCATGCTCATTGACTTTCAATGCAAAAGGCTGCCAGCCCACTGCTGCCCCCTGCTGGTCAATGATGAGAACACCTTTCTTCACAAGTCAAAATACAGTCACCCATCCCAATAATTAACATGTTTATTAAAAGTTGAAAACAGAGTTGAAGTTGAAAACTAGTGATGCTGTTTCTCCACTGTCTGTCTTCCAGACTATTATTTTCTATTGTGTATGGTCTGCAGTTTGAAAAATATCAAATCTTGTTTCTCTTGTTTGTATTTCTTTCCTTCCAACTCCAGACCAGAAGGCTACCCCACCTCCCCCTGTACCACCTGTCCAGTTCTGCCCTGTTGGACAGAGCTTCACCCCTCAACCCTACTCCTCTCACCAACCCCAAGCGCCAGCCCACACCAAGAGACCTGCTGCCCCCACCCGAGGGGAGCAGGGGAGGGAGGAGGAGGGAAAGAAGACAGGGGCACAGATCACTGCAAAGTACCCCTGTGACAGAGAGCCGGGAGAAGGCATCGACTCTGAACACGTCACTGCCTTCCCCTCCACGGACTCTGAACGCTCACAAAGGGCAGGAGAGTGGGGAAAAAGTGAGGCAGAGGAGAAGAAGAGTAGAAATGAGGGAGATGATGCGATGGGTCGTGACAGCTCTAGGACAGAAACACAATCCACGTTTGATACAGCGCTCTCTCGCTCTTCTCAGTCCACTGACGGTACTCTCACTCATACCTCTATGGATGGTGACCACTGTACTTCGATGCTCTCCCCTGAAAAGATCCCCCCTCTTGGGTCCAAGCAGCCCGCACCCTCTGAAGACCTCCAGAGGGAGAACGCTGCGCTGCGTTCAGAGCTACAGGATGTGAGGGAAGAGCTCCAGAAACGTCTGGAGGATCTTGAGACCCAGCGACGGGCCGAGGCCGAGGCCAGGACCCGCCTGAAACAGCTCAGCCGGAAACGCACCAGCCAGGCCGGGGAGAGGGAGGAGCAGGACAGGGAGAGGAGGGCGGAGCTGGAGAGGGAGAAGACTGAGACAGAAAGGTTGAGGAAGGCCCTGGCCGCCCTGGAGGCACAGGTGAAGAGGGAGGAAAGAGAAAGAAGGGCAAAAGGGGAGGAGGAGGGGAAAGAGAAAGCGCTAGAAGACAGGGAGAGTGAAATGATAGAGCTGAATATTCAGCTCAGGAAGCAGCTCGTGCAGGTGAAGGCCCAGCTGGCTTTAGAGCGGGACGAGAGAGAGAGGGAGAAGGAGGAAGAGGAGAAGAAGCGAATGACAAACACTGGCAAAGAGGGGAAGAAGGAGCTGAGCATCAAACTGGCGGAGCTTGAGGCCGAACTGGAGGAGCTGAAGAGTCGCGGGAAGAGAGACTCTCTAGAAGAGAAGAAACTCCCAGAAGCCAACAGCCCGCTGACTTACCTGACTCTCCGCGACGACGAGCTCAACTCCAACATCGTCGGCCTGGACAACAAGCTCCTCCCCTCACCAGAGCAGCACCGCCTCTTTTGCCAATCCACCAATCAGCGTAACACGGCCGTCTCCCAGGCAACGGCAGATCTCATCCAGGAAGAGACAACCGAGACAGTTCTTGAAGGCTCACCTCTGTCAAATGAGGGGCAAACCACTCTGGAGGGCCAGGCAGGGAGGGTTTCCTCTGACCTGGAAGATACCACTCTACGGGTGCCTTACCTCTCGGACCAGAGAAAGGTACCCACTGACCTCCAGAAGGGGGTGTCTGCCCCCTCCGACTTGGCCAAGGAGGTGGAGCGACTGCGTGCGGAGAATGTCAGGGAGGCTGGGCGTGCTAATCAGTACCAAGCTAAGCTGGAGGCTCTGCAGAGTCAGGTAAATAACAATGGATACAGTTCATTACATGTAGTTTCTCCAACTCAAGTTACATTTTTGGGATACAATCAAAATTGACCTTTTCCAATATAAAGTGTGTTTAACTCTTATGATTGTGAGTGACATGCTACAAGTACCCGCACACCTGTGAAAAACGCACACCTGTGACCACATAACATTACTATTTAGATAGTAAGCTTATTGCTTATCAAACATCACTATTCATCCTGCTGCTTATGTGTCACGTAGTAACCATGATATTTAGCTAGTGTTTAAGAATTATATTGCCTGGTGGAAGAAGAACATTTGAATATTATTATGTAAATACTATTGATTCAAAAAAGATCTATCATAACATATTGAGTGTCCTCTCTATCCCTGTTTTATAATAAGCCACTCAACTCATTTTTAACACCACCCTTTAGCTGTTCTTAAAACACAGTAAAGCATGGCATCTGGTGGCTTATTGCCTAATTATAATTTCTCTTTGATTACCTTTCCTCCTCTTTTCTTTGATCTTTATTTTCTCCCCAGGTGACCCGTCAGACCCAGCAGCTCACCATGGCCTTTGACAAGCAGAGCCAGCACATCATAAACCTGCTTGGCGAGCTGCAGGAGAAGGAGAGCGCCGTGCTCAGCCAGGGAGAGGAACTGCAGTGCTGCAGGCAGGAGCTGGCTGCACTCAGGGATGAGAAAGAGGGAGAGGAGGAGAAGAAAAGAAGAGAGGAGGGAGAGAAGATGACGGCCAAAGAGATGGGGGAAGAAGAGCAAGAAGAGAGGAGGCAGGAGAGGGAAAGGCGAGACGAGAAACCAGCGGAGAAGATCTCAGAGCTTTCACCAAATCATGAAAAAACATCTAACATCTTCCTCACTACAAACTCACTGACTGATGCTGCCTCTACTACCCTAAGAGATGCAGGTGAACCAGAGACTGTGACATCTGATGTTGAAAGACCACCAGCTAACAGCCATGAGACTTCTGGGGAACAAAAACCAGACAGAGAAGCACTACAGTCAGTAGCACTGCGGGTCAGTAGCTCTGCCTCTACAGACTCAGAGAAGTCTCAGAGTAACCATGACTCTGCTTGTGCGAAGGAAATGTCACACGCTGTAACCATGCACCAAGATACTACTGAACACGATGAAGATGGCTCAACAGTAGAACTGCTCGCTCTCAAACAGGAGAATCAGCAGCTAAAACAAAGAGTCGAGGTGCTAACGGTCTCAGACAGCAGCGACCTAGCACTACAAGCTGCCAGTGAAAACCGAGAGGACTCAGTCAAGCAAAGCACAAACTCAAGAAATGCAGCTACTTCCTGCTCAGAAGAGGAGACGGCACGCTCCGCCAGTGTACTGAGTGACATCATCACTGAGGGACAGCAATCGAGACAGCAGGATGGGGAGAACAGTGAAGATGAAGGAAGAGATTTAGAAAGGGAAGAGAAGGGGGCCAGGGCTGAAGAGGAGTCAGGAACAGTCTCTCAGCCTCAGATCAGCTTCCTACAGCAACAGGTAGTGTCACCTACCTCACTGTAGAAGAAAAACAAAAAATTATGTAGCTTTGCTATGTCACACTGTCAAGGAAATGGAATATTTTATGCAGTTTGCAGTGCAGATGTTGCTGTTAATCACTGGGAAATTGGATTCATGTTTTCCTTATACATGAGGAAAACACCAAAATATAGTATGATATATTGTAATGTAACATAGAATTATATAGTATAAGTGTAATAAGTAAGTGTATAAGTATACACAAAGATCAAAGATTGACTTGTATTTTGCATATATTCCCCTGTGTGACTTTAATTATTAGGAAGTTCTGTTTCATTAAGTCTACCCTGTTCTGTCCCTCCTGTCCAGGTGGTGGTGCTGCAGGCTGAGCTGCAGTCTCTCTCTGATGAGAACCAGCAGCAGGCCGAGGAGCTCGCTCTATGGAGGCTGGCTTCCCAACCCACCCCAACCTTTGACCAGAACCTCCCCCAGACAAAGAACCACTCTAAGATCCAGGACCACACCTCTGCTCTCAGACAGACCCAGTCAGACCAGCAGCAGACTGACGATGTGTCGTCCCACATCCTGTCAGAGACCCAGACCCAGGCTCCTGCTCCGACTGCCCAGGCCCAGGCTCAGGCACCTACGATGGGCCCCGAGGAGCCAGCGCCCCTGGGTGTCCCTCAGGGTACTGTGACGGTGATCAGAGAAGACGAGCTGCTCCTGTCCTGCTCCTCCAACAGACTGCAAGGCCGCATGCTGGCCTCCAGGTATCTCACACACATATACACACACACACACACACATTCCAAGGGCTAGGGGTGTTGAAGATTATGGCAATAACTTTTATTTGAAACTCTAATTTACCTGTTGAATGTATGTAGAATGATTATGTATTAGTCTACTGTTTACTGTTTGTCCTGCACTGTGTATGGGTTTCTGTCGTATCAGTACATGTCTCTACACTGATGGGAGTAAGACAAACTGACTGCTGTAAATTCATTATATTTGGGTTAGAGTTAATCAAAGCGATTTTGACTGTAATGTTTTGTTATTGTTGTTTCACCACAAGACTGCAGCACAGCAACCTTCCTGAACCAAAGAATCTCCAGCCTCCTAAAAAGACCTCAGCACTTCAAGATTACATTCAGGACACTGCCGTGGTTGATGAGGTGATTTTATGTTTTTTTATTCATCACTCCATTTAGGATCCCTGTGGCATCTCTGTTATTGACATGCCAGTAATTGCTTTGGAGACACTCCTACTTGCTTGTTAATGCTGCCACAGAGCTGTCAACACTCTCAGTCAGTTTCAGAATGGAAAAAAATGCTTCAGGTTGACTTTCAGTCATGGGCCCACATTGTTGTTTACATATTGGATTATAGATTTGGCCTTTAATGAATGTCTTTATTTTCAATCAGGAGTCTGAAAAAGAAAACCTGGAGAGCAACCACTCAAAATGCACAAAGATGAATCCAGCACAGCACAAAGAAAAGAGGGAGGCTGAATTTATCCAAATGTCTTCTGATGAAACAAGTCAGCAACACGTCACCAAAGATCCCCACAAAGTCTCAGGGCCGCAGACCAAAGCAACAGAGTCCCACAAGGAAGATCAAGAGGCCAAACCAAACGCCAAAGCGACCGATGACATAAACAGAAGCAGCGATTCTTCAGAGGATTGGGGAAAGACGAGGAGCACCAGCACTCAAACAGAAGAAAGTCTGAATCCTTCCAGTGCGTCCGCAGCATCTGAACTCCACCATGCCTACACACAGACCGAGGAAGAGGAGGAGGAGGACGATGAAGAATTAGTGGACTCTCCCCCTGTCTCTCCTGTCTCATTACCTGAGGCAGCAGAAATTGGAGACAAGATGCTGTTTTCCGGTTCCTTCCCCATCCCGGCCGACCCGGCCCGTCTGGCCGAGCGAATCCGCCGCAACCGGAGCCAGCTGTCAGCCGCCTTCGACGACACCGAGTACGAACCCTACGGCCTGCCGGAGGTCGTCATGAAAGGTGACTTTATTACCTGTGTGTCTGTTAAGATGGAAGTTGCTGCTTTTGGAAGGAAATTTGACCCTCTGAACAGTCAGACTTGATTCAGCGCAGTTGTGAATGTGCAAATTTGCTTAAAAATTCGGACACGTGGCCTTTTCTCTTTGGTGGTTTTTCACATTTACAGTAAAAAGAAGCATCTTATAGGCTGTTTTCATGGGAGAACTTTAATTGTGTGAAGCAAAAAGCCTCTGTCGGCTTCCTTACTCTCTCATTCTGTTCTACCATACAAAGCCAAAGAGCAAATACTGCATGAACCTGTGAAAAACAACTTCAAAGTTTATCTCCTGCGCTAATGTTGGTATGGAAGTGGACTGTGTGTCATTTAATAGCGTTTATGGGTGCAATGTCTGTTAATAGGAAATATAAACCCTAGTCATAACCCTTTAAAGCACACAAAACAGTAGCTGTTGTTTTTTCCCCTCAGTGCTTCCTTTCCTGATCTCCTCTTTCTGCATCTGCTTTCACACTCTATCCTTCCCCTGCTTCCCTCTAATCCTCACCTATCTGTTCCTCTGTCTTTCCTCTCTCCCTCCTCCTCTTCCCCTCCTGCAGGTTTCGCTGACATCCCCAGCGGTCCCTCCTGTCCGTACATAGTGAGGAGGGGTCTGTTAGGGACGGCTGCTGTACCCCTCCCTCAGAACGACCCGGGCCAGAGGGAAGAGACGGATTAGTACATTGCTACAGGTAACCAGCATAGACTATCATTGATTACTGCCATTAACCTGGGGAAAACAATCCTTGTTTCTTTCCTGTTTCTTTTGTTTCTTTTATTTTTATTTTGTGGCAGTAGGTGACAGCATAGCGGCACTTTTTAGTTTTGTGACCCAAGAACTAAGAGATCCCATTCAAAAAGCATTGTAACATGTCAGAGAAACATAGATATAAATTAGTTAGTTTAATTTCTGAAAGTAAGACCCTTTTTCAGATGTATACATTTTATGTTTGAATATCAGGGTGTATGCAGGTCCTGAAGTCTTACCATGTTACTAATTGTTTTATTCAGACTTAAGGTCTTTAAAGGCCTTGAATATAGCTCTTAAATTCAGTTTCAATCATCAGAGATGAATTACATCTCTCTTCACAGATTGTGCTTCATAGCTTGTCATGTGTAGTCCCATCCTCCTGCTTCAAAAAATCCATCTTTACAAGTCATTTTAATCTAGTATTAAAGTCTTATTTTTCTCAAAACAAGCAGCTGAGACAATTCCACTTGATTCCAAAGCAAATCACCTTATTTCTCAAATTAAATGATATTTGCTTTAAATTATATTTGCTTAAATTATATTGTCATGTGAAAATTATGTCAAGTGAAATTATGTCTCTCCATTGGAAGATTTGATTTTTAAAAAATTTTAAGACTCAATATGACACTAAATGAATCATTAAGATCGGTATTTTGTGTGTGCTGCTTGTCTACAGAACCAGAAGAAGAAACCGATCGCTGCAGCCCTGATTAGAAACCTCACTGATGGACGACAGCACCTACATTAAAGGGACGCTCCAGTCACCAGCAACATTAAAGGGACGCTCCAGTCACCAGCAACATTTAGCCCTCCACACCTCTGCAAGTGCTGCAGTGACCCAGGAACCACTGTACATGTGTGTGCAGGTAACCGGGCCTGCATAGCCTGAATAACCTAGTTTTGTCTGCATATAAAATACCTCCATTGTGGATCTAAATGACCTTATAGGCGTTAGTTTACACACTAATAGCTGTGGGGAGACTTGGCTGTCCACCGTAATGCAGTTACTTTACACCCACATGTATATTTAAGGAGGGAGGTAGTGATTTACAGATGTTTGTTGATGTTTCTCTAAGTTAACAACCACTTTTCCAAAGGGACTGTTTAGCTTTCAGTAGCTCCTATATGCCTCAATTAACCTATGGGTCTGGACTCAGTATGCTTTGAATGAAACACAGTGCCTAGTTTATGTTTTTTTTTTTTTTTTTTTTTTTTTTTTAAACAAGCTCCTTGCCAAGATAGGTTTGATATGTTTTCCAAAGGGTTGAGGCCAAGAGATTTTTTTTGTGTGTTGAGACGCCTTATTTATGGACACTTGAATGTGTTTTAGTGGAGGGCAGGTGTTCACGTTTACAATAATTTAGTGAAAGTATGATGTGTGTGTGTGTGTGTGTGTGTGTGTGTGTGTGAGTGAAAGTTTGAGCATGACTGCGTATGCGAACATGCGTGTCGTCATCTCGATGTTACTGTTTGTGTATGTGTGTGTGTGGGAGAAAGGGAGAGGGCGAGCACGTGTCTGTGACTCAATCGAACCTGCATCGGTTTCCGCTCCATGTATGGTGATGCACACTGCGTTCTCTCTCCCTCTCTCTCCCTTTCTCTCTCTCTATCCTCTATCCTCTCCTCCCTCTCCTGCTTTGCTTTTCTGTCAGTCTCCTACACTAACGAGCACTCGTACCTAGCTTTGCTCTGAATTTGCCGAAAACAAAACGTGTGAAGCTGTATTTTACCAATAGAGTAGAGAGGTAGTTTGAGTTGTTTTCCTAGACTTGATCAGATATAATATATTTGATTGATATAGCTGTTTTTGATATATTTTTTTGTTGCCATAAACAACAGTAGCCTATATGTACAGTGTAGATTTTGTAGATGAGTTTTGTAGATGTACAGTATGTTTTTTTTTGTTCAGAACCATATTGTCCTATAACAGAGAATGTTGCAGCCAAGTATCTGACCACTTTGCATGGTACTACAAGATTTGACTAGTTAGTTAAAGCCTTGTTGTCCTATCTTTCTGCAAAATTTACATCTTCAGCATTTTCTTTCATGCACTGCCACATTATTGGAACAGAGCTGCATCTTTGAAATGATTTAAGTTGAAGGTTAAAGACTCACTTACGCTTGTTAAATGAGTGGAGTGATTTTAATTTCTCACATTTTATGTAGAGGTCAAGTTGGTCTCTCCTGGCCTGCTTATTTGACTCAGTCAGAACACAGTGGACTGTTACTGACCTGACTCAGTGTCATCGCCATTCATTTGCCATGTTGACACCCCCCCCCCTCCCCCGAACATCCCCTCCTCTTCAACTGCCTTCATATCTCTGGGATCTGTAGTCTTTTGGCAGCGAGGTGGGTTTTTAGACCCACAGAGGAGAAGCACTGTGAATCTCTTGCCCTCTTTAGGACACTTTTATGTGAATGTATCTCTGTTGACGTTTTGTGTTTGCAGGTAGAATAAAAAGGCTTGCTTTCAAATGAACTGTTGTCTTTTCCTTTGTGAGGTGGCTAGTAGAGGTGGCTTTCGATCTCATGCAGAGATGTTAGGTTTGTTCTTTTCTTCACGGAGTCTTACGTCTCTGTCCACTGTGCCAGGCTGCTCAACCTCTGGCATACAATTAAGCCTAAATGAGTGCCATGCTTCAATGAAGATAGCTTCAGTGTAAGTGGAATATCTTGGTTAAATCACAAAAGCATTTCCGCAAATTAGCAGTGTCCTCTCCCCTCGCCTCTTGGTCAGAAGACATATTTTTGAGAAGATGCCGCGAGCTCGGAGGGAGTGGAGGAGTCGATGGACGACTAAAAGGAGCTCCAGCTTAAGTGTCTGCTATTTTTCACGTTGCACTTTACTTTCTCCTACAGAGAGAAAAATTGCGCGGACCATAACTCTAACTGAAGAAACAAATGTCTCTTTTTGCTTCCCAAAAAGATGGAGAGGTTGGAAAGGCAAGGATTTAAAGAGCTAAGCCCCCCCACATCCAGTTCAGGAAACTCCGGGCCCTCTGCTCTTCCTCTGCAGCGACTGCACTTTGTCAGAGCCACAGTGCTGTAATGGCCTTACACGCACGTACACACACACACACACACACGTGCCTCCGCCTTGTCCCTTTCTTCTACTCCTCCTACAGTCTGCTCTCTGCTGTCAGAGTGATGTAGGGTCCCGAGAATGGGGAAACACCTTCCAAGGAGAAAACACACACACACATCCACACACACTCTCACACACATGCACGTACTCTGCTCCTCAGTGAGTGTCGAATTGTGAGAAGAGGGCACATGCTGCATGGGACAGTCTTTTGGACGGCGCCGTTTCTCCAAATTTAAGGTAAGATATGAAAGAAATCCATTCTTTTCAGTGGGGTTTACTGGGAGCTATGAAGGCGGAAACTTTGAGGAAAGACTGGTTCTGTTGTGTGTTTTCACTTGAGAAGTAGAGTGGCTCTCAGGCCCTCTCTCAAAATATTCCCTTTTTAAATTATAGGTTACCAATTATAGTAGTGAGCTGTCACACTGATTTCAAGAGGCCAGCAGAGGCGATCAATTCCCTACTCTAATAAATCCCTGCCCTTGTAACTATAGCCAACGAAACAATGTAACTGGCTGTGTTTACAAGGACTAAAAATAGGATGTCTCAAAATCACTATGTCTGTGTTTGTGTTTCAGTGAGCATAGCTGATACATTCGGTAAGTGTTTCATTGAAAATATTGTAGTTTTCCTCCATTTTGTAACCTCAAAGGAGATCAGTCAAGACGTCAAGTCCCATGTGACTTCTATAGTCCAAAACAATCCTATCATTATTTTTGAGCATAATTGTCTGCCGGAGCATGAAACCAGAGAGGCAGGATTGTAATCTGACTTCTCCCATTGACGTCTGCATTGCTGCACTGAATAGGAGGCAAATATTTTGAGGGCACTTTTCATCTAAAAGAGCTTTATTTTCATTTTACTGCTGTGAATTCTTCAAAGTCGAATATGTGTTCATCCCCAGAGGGCCAGATTCAGATCTGAATGACGTCACAGTTAGAGAGGCGGGACGAACTGGAGTTTCTAGCCATGGCAGACAGTCCAGAGCATAGGACACATCTGCTAGAATCCGGTGGTATTGCCCTTTAAAACCTGTGACTGATCACTTTGAGTGTAATGTTTGAAGTTGCCTTAGAATCTCTTAGTTTTTGTCTCAGTTCAGCTCGATTTGTCCCATACACCTGCCTTATATGTAAACTAAGGGATAGCCTATGTACATCCTCTCCCCGCCCCGCACTTCCTTTCAAACAGCATTTCTTTGCAAACCTCATGATTTATTACCCCACCTGTCACACTGTTTGGCTTGGGATTAGATCACAGCCCATCAGCCACAGCCCTGTGTTTTTTTTAGGGTTCCCCTCACTCATATCTTAGCAAAATATCAAAATATGCCATGGGAGGTTTAGACAGCGATAACTAATAATACCTTTTCGGCGTAGAAGCCAGGGGCAGAGAGGGAGGCTGTCCACGCAAACCGCAGCCAGCAGTCCATTAGAGCAGAATGCTAACAGTCGGCCCGACTCTGGGAAGTCTCAGAACATTGTCAAGGGCCTTGCGGGGAGCAGGGGCCGGTCGACCAATAGCAGAAGCTCCTAAATCCCCGTCCCAATTGGCTGGGGTCAAGCCGCCGCTCCTTTGTGCGTCTATCTCCGGGGTAAACACCGCTCAAAGAAAACATTAAAAACCAGATGAAGATAAGAGATAAACATATTTTCGATTAACGTCAAGATGTATGTTTGGAGGCTTGGCAGAGGCTAATCGTTTGCAAGGCCACTGGCAGGGCAGCCTGGTGTGTGTCAGTCCCTCTCCGGTTTATTATGACAAAGGCCCTATAATGTGAACACTCATCTAATGCCACTCATAGAACACTCTGCGGCCAGAGTGCGAGAAAGAGAGATGAGCCAAGTTATTAGGTTATCCTGTGCCTATATGTTGGCATCATTTACATTTACAATTTATATACTGTACATGTGTTTGCCTGTTTGTTTTATTAATCTAAGGTGATCTGTATCTTCCTCATGCCAATTGAATTGAAGGAAAAAGAAATGGGCCCACTATCCTGTCGTCCTGAAGACGGGGATCAAGCAGACTGTGAGAAAGAGCGAGGGAGGAAGGAAGAGGGGAAAGATTCATCCGTCACCTGCTTTGAGGAGCTTTAACATGGGATGGGACATCAGTGTCATAAAGGTATCGTCCTCATCAGCCTCTCCGTTATGAAACGCTCTCTGTCCATCGTAGCAGAGGCCATGTGGAAAGCATGTGGAAGCTTTATCCAAAGTGCCTTGCGGTACCTTAAATGCACACATCTTTAGCATGGGTAGGGCCAGTGGGAATCAAACCCTTAAAGCAATATTCCAGTTCCACGTTTTAACATGGGAGTTATTTGGCACTTGACCGCCATGAAAACCAGAATATAAACTAATCAGCAAGATCAGATGCAGCTGGACAAGTTTGTAGCATTCAGATTTTTACTTCCCATTCATTTGAATGAGGCCATGAAAATAGCCTGAAAACTGACATTTAACACGTTTGAGCGGAGGGATACATGCCTCTGCTATGTTCTCGTGGCGGAGGGATACAGGTTCTCTTCTCAGAACCACAGAAATACATTTCTGGGAAAGCTGTCCAAAAACAACAACTTTTTTTCAACTCTTAACTCAACCTTTAACTCACTTTTCCTGTCAGTGACCGGCTCTCAGGTTTTGGTTTGACCAAATACATATAAATAAAAGGTTGTTAATGTCTGTCAGCCTTCCCAGAAAGCCACTTCTGCTGCGTGTTTACACATGTTGCGCTCTCGCACATACAGCGCATCCCTAAAGGAACTTCCTGTTTATGGCTGGCTGTGCCCCCACTGTATCCTGCTGACTGTGAGCCATAGTAGATCCTGACCTCTGACCCCGGAGAAGGGGGTGGGGGGGCAGCGGGGAGAAAATGCGGTACCTCACCCTGCTGGCCATGCTGGTGGGGGTCATGCTGTACCTGCTGATGGGAGCGCTTGTTTTCAGCACCCTGGAGACCCCCAGGGAGAGTTGGGCGTACGACCTGCTGCTCGAGACCAAGGACAAATTCCTCCACAACCACACCTGTGTCGACAAGCTGGAATTCCAAGAGCTTGTTAAGGTATTAAGGGACACACACCTACTCATGCACAGAGGCATCTACAACGATAAAAACAATAGACACATAAAACACACAGACCTACGGTATCTCTCTTCACCATTGCTCTCTTATGAACTATGGGAGATAGTCAAGATAGGATGCACATTTGCATGAGAGGGCCAATATACTATTACAACTTTATCCACATCCTCCAGGTAGTGGCATCTGTGGTGGAGTCAGGCCTGGATGCCAGCAAAGAAAACTTCACCAGCCGCTGGAGCATGGGCTCCGCCTTCTTCTTCTGTGGTACCATCATCACCACCATCGGTAGGTGGGACTCACCGTCAGGGGCGCTTTCATGATGAAATAGCCTTAAACTTACATCTTCCACCAATGGAAGAAGCAGTAGGTCAAGATTGTGTTAAACTGAATGACAGATGGAATGTACCTTCAAGTGAAGACCTTGGTTGGAAAGATTGCTTATCTGACATGAGTTGATCTCTTATGGGGAACTAAAATATAATTAAAAGGAAAATCCACTAGAGTACACATTGTTATTCCTGTAATATTCTACAGATTGTTGTAAAAGTCTTAACTGTGAACATGACTTTCTCCTCAACCGAGAAACTACAGAACCAAAACTCTAATCTGTCACTGCCAAAGAGTTGGAGACTGACTCTCTGGATGTTTGAGCTTTTGATCCAAAGGTTTTATTTCTTTGCAGTGTGAGAATGTATGCACTAGAAAACATACCCATATCCCTGAAAAAAATCACAATGGGTACTGTCACAGTGTCCACACATTTGGTCTCCCATCACCCTGCAGATTTTAACGGATGACTAACCGCAAGTTCTAGTAATGGAGGGAAGTGGAGCCCGGTGGAGCTCCACTTCTTTCCACTTGTTGCCCTGTTTACGTTCCCACTGGATAAAGTGAGAGAAATGGAGCGCTCGGAGGAGATTTTCAAGTTGTTTCCGAAACTTGCAGAGTACACCAAGTTCCATCATTAAAACGGTGACAGCGTCTTTGTATGAATGACCTAATAGCACCCCCTTCGTTGGGGCAGTCGTCACCCCCCCGAGAACAGTTGGTCTCCCATGCATTTTCAATGGTGCAGGTCTCATTGGTTGAGTTAAACCTCAATTGGTGGAGCCAAAGAACCACAGTTTTTCAGAAGCTAACTGGCATACTTGAATGCCAAAGAGGGAGCTGTGGTCAAAATCCAAATAAAAAACATAAATGGCAATTACTTCTTTTATTCATTGATTCATGAACATGGCGTTCTTGGAAGGTCAGCAGGTTCGCTAACTAGAATACCTAGATAGCTAGAAGCAAGTTTGAATTTGGAAGGTCAGCTAGGCTAACTAGCTAAACTAGATAAATTCGTATGGCTAGACTGCTTTTTTTCAGTTAGTAACAAGAGAGTTAGGCTCCATAATATGAGCTTCTTCCTCTCTTAGGCTTACGTCTTGCCTTTTTCACTGTGCTTCAGTCTAATGTTACTTAGCCAGAAAAACTGTGGTTCTGTGGCTCTGCCCACGAAGGTTTAACTCAACTAAGGAGATTATTTCTGCCTCCAGAGAAATGTCTGAGAAATGTTTGTATAGCTAAAACGCCAATCTGCTGAATGCTTCACATCTAACGTATAGGCCAGTGGTTCCCAAAATGGGGACCCCCTAGACTCCTTGAGGGTATCGCAGTGGGTCCCCCAAATGAAGCATTGTTTAATTTAAATATTGTTTCATATGGCAGAATTTAGCAGCACAATGATGGACAAAATTTCCCTGACTTATTATAGGCTACAACTAAAAAGTTTTGAAGCCCTTGCTCTAGGACATAAGGGCATAGGAGCTTATAGATAAACTATAAAGAAACCTTCCTGATTAAATAGCTTTGTGAGGAACCTCTCTAAAACTGAAAGTCCTTGTGGTCTCTCCTTCATTTCCTTAACAGGTTTTGGGAACCTGTCTCCTCGGACATGGTTCGGCCAGCTGTTCTGCGTGTGCTATGCCCTGGTGGGCATCCCCATGTTTGGCATACTGCTAGCCGGAGTGAGCGACCACATGGGCACGGTGCTGCGGAGAGCTGTGGCCAAGATTGAGACCCTCTTTCTGGTGAGAATGGTCTGTCCTGCCCAGGAACCAAACCTCAGTTGGATTTACACTGTCTGCTCAACTCATAGCGTTCTACTTGTATGTAGTGCAGGTTGTTTAAATCCAAACCTAGTCATTATGCCGAGTTTAACATTAGCAAAGTTCACAACTTGAAGAATCCACCTCATGTAATTTTAAAATGTCTTTCAGTTTGGCCTGAATTCTGTCCATCCCTATGTCCCATCATTGAGCTGAACCCTCCTCAACTGTGTAAATGCATGTGCTTGTAGTTTTGAGAGAAATGCTTTTGGGCCACCCTATTGATTTGAAGCATGTTTTCAAAATCAACATCAAAAAATGCTGAAAGAAGCTGCCTGCTGCTTTCACAAAACCCACAAAAACTAGAGACGGAACCGCAGAAAATAAAGTCTCTGCAAGCGATAATTTTTTTTAAAACCTGTATTTATACAGGGAAGGTCTGCTGAGCTTGCACGGCCGTTTTCAGCACTGCCCTGCTAGTTACACTCTTTAACTCCTTGGAGGTGAAGTTCAGCTGCAGTCTTCTACTGTTGGCCGCTGAGCAGGTACACAGGAGCCAATGGGGGTGACGTGCCTTGCTCAAGGGCACCATGACAGTAGTTGTTGATTGATGGGAGAGTGTTTCTCATTCACCGCCCCTGCCCAGAATTTCTGTTTGGGGATTTGAACTCATGATTTGAACTCATGGTCACAAGCCCACCTCTCTAATGTTGGGTGCTACTTCCACTCCTAAATAGGCAGGATTCTTCAAACCAGGGAAGAACTCATGCTTTAGATAAATAGAAAGCATTTATTCTATCTCACAATAGCACTGACTGTCTTCTCATTTCCAGGATAGCACTGTGTACAAAGCATTACTGTACAATTTATTAAAAAAAAAAAAAAAAAAAAAAAGTTAATAGTATCTCAATTTCATCCCTCTCTCCTCTCTCCTCTCCTCTTCTTCTCTTCTCTTCTCTTCTACTATTCTCTTCAATCAGTGCAGTCATTATCAATCATTCTGGCTTTCTATTTTCTACTATCTTTCTCTCTCAGAAACGCAAGGTCAGCCCCACCATTGTGCGTGTGATCTCAGCGGTTCTCTCCATCCTGATTGGCTGTCTGATCTTCCTGGCCGTGCCGACGGTGGTGTTTTGGGAAGTGGAGAAGTGGTCTTTTCTAGAGGCGCTCTATTTTGTGGTCATCACTCTCACCACTGTTGGCTTTGGAGACTATGTACCAGGTATGGACACACACACACACACGCACACGCACACAACAAACTAGATGCAATACACCTCATGTCTTATTTCAAACATTACCAGGTTGGTCTAGTGGTTTCAGCAACCGTCTTTCAACCGGACCACCTAGAATGGCAGCACGCACTCTGTTGAAGTGTCCTTGAGCAAGGCACTGAATCCCTACCAGCTCCAGGCCTGCTGCTCTGTAGCTGAACCTGACCTCTGACCTCCCTGTGGAGGAAGGCAAGAGAGAAGGAGAATTTCCTTGTGGAGATCAATAAAGACTGACCTCACATGCAACTACTCTTTAAGTCCGATTTCTGTGTGTCCAGGTGTGGATCGTGAGGACGATCTGATCTTCAAGCCCCTGGTATGGTTGTGGATAGTGTTTGGCCTCGCCTACTTTGCCTCCATCCTCACCATGATAGACAACTGGCTGAGGGTGCTGTCCAAGAGGACCCGCGCTGAGGTGAGAGATATACACTAGACAGCCTGGAATGTACACCAAGTGCGGGAAGAGTGCGGGAACACTTAATCTTGTTTAGACTCTTCTCTTTTGGACTGCTTATTCCTCTCTGTGTCTCTGTCTCGTCCTCTCAGATGGAGGAGTTGAGAGCCCACGCGACAGACTGGACCCAGAACATCCAGAACATGTCCATGGACTTCCGCATTCCCAACCCTCTGGAGTTCAACGACCCCTTCCTCCTGCAGCGCCGGCGCTGGAAACGCAGCGAGCGCCGCCGCGTCCGACGGGGAGCCCAGGGGACTCTGGGATACTGGGTGCGCCGGGGATCCGTGAACGGACACCTGCCCAACCGCTGGGCCGGCCTTTCCAGCTCCATGAGCCGGCTGGAGGCCCATTCGTCTCTCGAGAGGGCGGTCGTGTCCGAGCCGCGGCCGAGGGTCAGGGGCGGCGGAAGTGGAACGGTACCCAGAGTGGGGCCGGGGTCGAGGGTGGACCCCAGGGTGGGGATGCAGGCCGAGGCCAGGTCGTTTTCCCGCTCACTGGCCCGCTCGTTCTCCCTCCCCGTGGCCCGCTCCGCCTCAGAGCTGGACTCACCAGACCCACCCATGCAGGGAGGATCCCTCTCTGGGTCCGAGTCTTCATTTGACTCCAGATCGGACGCCTCCTCCTGCTCCTCCTTCTCCTTCTCGGGGCTCCGCGGCTTCAAGCCCTGCCAGACAGTCAGCAGCAGGATGGAGGAGGGAGGAGCAAGAGCCGCAGACGCGTATGCAGCTCTAGAGAGAGACACACTGATACCGGAAGAGGAGAGCGTGTTCGCGGAAGATAATAGCCGCGGACATACCCCTGTCTCCTCCTCTCCTGCCGCTCTCCGCCTGCCATCCCCCCGTCTCTCCCCTCCCCTCGCCTCCCTCTCCTCGCCGGGCTGCCAGCTCTTGGATTTCTTCGGGGAGAACCTGGCGTACATCGACGAGTCCTCGGACACCCTGAGCGACCGCGTCCAGCCGGCGGCGAGCGAGGAGAAGAGGAGGCGGCCGCACAAGCCCAAGAGGAGGAGCATGAGGAGGCAGCTGCCGCACAGGTGGAGCCCCCTGCCGTCGAGGAGGAGGCTCAGCAGCGATATGCAGCCACCGTCCAACCCCCCCACACCACCTCCACACTCCCCCCTTTGAGACTGATGGAAACACATCAACCCTCCCCTGTCAGAGGAACTGAGAAACCTCCTATGCTCTAACAGCCATCGCACTCCCATGTGAGGTCAGGAGGTGCTGAAAAGAACTTAATAGTCACTTTTAGACACCAAGGCTGTGGGTTTAGACTTCAGAGACTTCCCAAACTTTTGAACTCGTAACATTTCATACCACATCCATATCCCAGCCACTCAAAGGTGTCATCAAAGAATATTTTGTTGCTGTTCCAGGATATTTTTAGTCAGCTCCTTTTTTAGCTATGCTATTTCTGGTGACTAATTAGTAGCTGTACATACAGAATAACGACAGAATAACGGAAACACCTTATATATATATATATATATATATATATATATATATATATATATATATATATGTATATATATATATATGAATACTTCATAAGGAGCAGTGCCACCCTTTGCCTTCAGAACAGCTTCGGTGGCTGTGTGTAGTGGGATATTGGACCTTTCTCCATGAAGGAAAACCTCTAGTTCCTTGAGGGATGAAGGAAGTGGAAATGTGCTTCACATGAAGGTTCAGTGATGTTTAGATGTGCTGGTTGGGGAGGCCATGGAAGGAGTGTGAATTCATCCTGGTGTTCATGAAACCACTCTTAAATTGTGAAAAGGGGTGAATGGTGATTCATCAGACCATATGTACTGTTACATATTAAGTGGTCCAGGGTTTGCGCTCCTTACAACAGGTTATGCGTCTTTGTGTGCTGGCTGTGGATACAAGAGGTTTGCGAATGGCAGCCTGCCCTAAATACCAGCTTTGTGAAGCTCATGATGCTCAGTTTCTGTCGAGACTGCGTCACAGAGGTGTTGATTCAACTGTGTGGTAGTTCTTGAGGCTGTAGTTTGTGGTGTTGTTTAGTACATATCCTGTTAAGTGTCCTTCAGTAAATGTTGGTGAGAGTCTACTTGTGACTTCTGTTCCTTTTTGGCATGTTGTCATGATATTCTAAGACTTTCCCCCTTGCCACATTAAATAATTTTGCAGTGTTTGCCACCAATGCACCAGCAATTGAGACAGCGACTATCCAGCCTCTTTGTCCCTTATGTTGCCTTCAAAACTCATATAAATGGTGATTGTCAGACCTCTGGTACAACTCAACATTATCTCATTATTTTTGAGACTTATGCTTTGTCTACATAAACTTAATAACTAAAATAAAGCTGATACATTCTGCTAATTGGTATTCAACTTAATATGACTCACCTGTGCAGCTGCTTTTGTAATTGTGATTTAGTTACTTCAAAGTTAATGTCCTTTTTCATGTGGTGTTAATGTTATTATTATATTATTGTCCACCCCCTGTAATTCAGTAGGTGCAGTGGCATATGAGCTGGATCCATGCCTGTTGCTCCTGACCCTCCGCCTGGTTCATCCAGAAGGTGTAAAGTGGGGAAACAGAATGCTCTTGCTTACTGGAACTCACAACTTGAAAACTGCTATGTAAGGGGCTATTACGGCTTTATGCCCTATAACAGGGCCAAAATAAGTAAGTGACCAAATCCACACTCGGATTGAGATTTCCGGATGTTTTGTTGATCGCTGAGGTCTGAAAAGAGAGGAGTTACACATGACTTGATGATTTGCAATATTG
Organism: Centroberyx affinis; assembly: GCF_046629955.1. Classification (NCBI taxonomy): domain Eukaryota; kingdom Metazoa; phylum Chordata; class Actinopteri; order Beryciformes; family Berycidae; genus Centroberyx; species Centroberyx affinis. Next base: position 171,931 of record NW_027280343.1, on the reverse strand, counting down.
TGAATCTGGCTCATAACACGTTGCATTTTTTTTTACCTTCTCTTTCTTTTACCTTTCACTCTCCTTTCTGCACAATCCAATAATAAAAGAGACAATATAAAAAAGGATAAGAGGATCTAACTCTGCACTTGATGAATTTCAGAGTCTGACCAAAAATGTGGCCTTGAACTCTGACTCAGATTTGGTCTCGGTCACCAATGAGACAGATTTCTGTTGTGGACTGCATGATAGGAGTGCAGAATGCCTTTCTTTGTTTCATATTCATTTTTCATTTTCATTCATTAATTTATTAATTAATGACCACACGACCGAGGTCGCTGGAATTTAGGGCTGCAACTAACGATTATTTTCATTGTCGATTAATCTGTCGATTATTTTCTTGATTAATCGATTAGTTGTTTGGTCTATAAAATGTCAGAAAATGGTGAAAAATGTGGATCAGTGTTTCCCAAAGCCCAAGATGACGTCCTCAAATGTCTTGTTTTGTCCACAACCCAAAGATATTCAGTTTACTGTCATAGAGGAGTAAAGAAACCAGAAAATATTCACATTTAAGAAGCTGGAATCAGAGAATTTTGACTTATTTTTCTTAAAAAATTACTCAAACCGATTAATCGATTATCAAAATAGTTGGCGATTAATTTAATAGTTGACAACTAATTGATTAATCGATTAATCGTTGCAGCTCTACTGGAATTTGCTTTCGGTACAGCATGGTGGGTAAGCTCAATTCAACAGTGTCAGTAACATCAAACATAGACGGATATGAATTTCATACTTGTTGTTTGACCTACTGCATAAAGATTAAACTCTCACTGAATGCTATTGAATGCCATTCTTCACCTCTGTCGCCTTGGCCTGATGCGCAGCCAAGGAAGAAATGATAGAAATGTCGCCCTCATCTGTTTAAACAGCGTACTGCCAAGCCCTTGTGGGTTTGGCCTCGCAGCTATTTTGTCCCAATAGGGCCTCAAGTACAGCTACGGCCTCCAAGTATGACTGAGAAGAATATGGCTTCAATAACGCTGAGCCCACAGATCGGTATCTTCTGTTTACTCCTGTGTCTCATTACCGCTCTGCTGCTTGTATAACTTTTTATTTTGTGTTTATGGTGTCCTGTTGCCCCGAGAGCTGTACTTTAATTTAACTGCCCGAAAACAAGGAACAATTTCAATCTAGTTGTGACTGTCCAAGTAAAGAATAAAGTGTTGTCCAAACCTGTAATGTGAGCTTTATTTGACATGGACCATAAGGTGTGTGTATGAGAGACACAGAGAGAGAGAGAAAATTGCTTTTTTCAACATAGTACACACTTTCTAACCTCTTTCACATTTTCGCTATGTATGGAAAGAGTGGGAGTGAGTATGTCAAGTGCCTGAGCCATGTATGTTGCTATATGGAGGCTACAAGCCGGATGCGTGTGTGTGGGGGTGTGCTTTCGATGTCTGGAGGGTCCCCACTGTGAGCACACTCCCTCTCAAGGACACACATAGCGAGGGTCCGTATCCACTCAGACGTCCCTCCCAAGGACAGTGGGACACAGTGTGAGACACAGCAAGGCGCTCTACCGTGGGATAAGTACAGGTTGGATATAGCAAGGGGTAGTTAAGTGGAAAAGACTAACAGATGCTGGGGCTAGTTTACTCAGGGGGGGGAGGGAGCCTCACCACAGCTCCTGCACTAGCACCCCGAAACAGACACACACACACACATACACTGAGGCTGCATTTTCACTGCGGCTTAGAAAAAACAATTTTACTGCAATGGCTGGGGAACAGTTTGTATCTTTTTAAGCTATTTTAACAGCAGAAGTAGCACAGTAAACTACCTGACTCGCTTCAGCAAAGACACAAGTCTCTGAAACTGTTGAATGCAACTTCACTACACTAAGTATTTTCACAATTGTAACCTGTTTAACTGTGGAAACGGAGCCAGACCTACACACCTACCCAGAGAAATCATAAAACAGAGCCTAAACTGAAGATGGATACATTCAGTGAATGCATGAAAACCGTTGGACGTCGTGACACTTTATATTGGTCAGACTAAGGCAACCTATTCAACTCAAACTTTATTGTCAGCCAGGTATTTACAGGAAACAAAACACACACCAGAAAATACATACATCCACAACTCACTTTCAGCAGGGTCACAGAGAGAACGGGGTTTTAGCTGTTTTTCATACAGACAATCACAATAAAATTCACAATAAAACCCAGGGAATAATTTTGGTGCTATCACGCATGACCTCACCCGCAACACACACATACACACACGCACGCACAACACACCCAGTCTCTCTCGCTCACACACACACATACACATACACACACACACAAACCACTGGCATACCAGAGAGCCTATATTTAAAATGAGCCCCAGGGATGTTTTTTATTTTCAGCGTTTAGACATTCTATCAAAAGTGGTCAATGTGGATACTCGGGTGTAGAGAGAGAGACTCTGTGTGTGTGTGTGTGTGTGTGTGTGTGTGCACGTGTGCGCATGCGTTCGCGGATCAGTGTGACTGATGGTAAACATAGGTATGACAAAATATAATCATAGCGTAGGAATAGCATCGAGTCAACAGCTTTTTACATAAGATAATGAATGCACATTCAGAAAATGAGCATGAGAGTGTGATTACGGAATCTTTGAGCCAGACCCAAATAGTTACAAATTTGCTAAGGCTGCAAAATACCACCTTCCAAAAGCTGTAGCCGTTCCAAATACAGCCCTATCATCCCACGTCTCATTTTCAAAGCCTCTCTTTTCTCCCTCTCTCCTCCCACCACAAATCCCTGAACCGAGAGAGAGAGAGAGAGAGAGAGAGAGGATGAGGGGAGCATTTAAATCTAGCGTTCCGTGAGTGGTCGGGTCGGTGTCTGGAAATCTTTCACATCCTGTTTACGCCGGGCAGATTTCAGCCCGGGACCGCAGAGAGCTGGCAGGGCCTCTGCCTGGACACAACTCCTCTCTCTCTCTCTCTCTCTCTCTTTCTATCTGCTCCCTCTCTATGTGTCTCTTTGCCTCTCTCCCTGCCTCCCCGTCACAAAGATCTCAGTCTGCGTGCCTTTTTCCACGCCACCTCCTTTCTATCAACACCTTGAACCTTGGGCAAACAAGCAGATCTCTGGCACGCCGCGCCGCCCCGTCGCCGCAGGAAAACGGCCTGGGCGGAATCAGAATCGATAAAAAGAGACCTTTTTATGCAGCAGGCAGACAAAATGTGGTTGAATCATACAAAACCCCCTTTAATATCTGCGTACAGGTTTAATACAGCTACGTCTGCGAATGTCGTATTTACAGTGCCCTATATCACACAGAAAATTCCAGTATGTTGTGAAAGATGGTCAGAAATTTAAAGTTTTCATGCCTGTAAAGAATGGGAATATAAACCTGATATCTGACTCAGGTGGAGTAAAAAAAATAACATCTCCCAAGTTTCCTCAGGGCGATCAAATAGAGAAGGTGAGTGAACAAGGGATCCGTCTGTCCTCTCGTCTTTTTTTTTTGTGTTTTTTTTCCTGAGAGAAGTTGTTGTTTTGGTCCTCTAATCATCCTCCTCCTCCTCCTCTTTGCCTCCCTCACCTCTTCCTCCGCCTCCGACCTCCCTCCCCTCAGCGGCACTTGCAGGATTTGACGACCATGTTGGAGAGCTGCTCGACACGTGGCGTGCGGCCGATGAAGTACATGATGGTGAGGGGCTCCAGGTCCTGAGGGACGCAGCAAGGCGAGGCCGACGCCTCGGGGTTCAGCTTGTTGTACAGGGGCAGGATCTGGCCCAGGACACAGAAACAGACAGTGTTACACGTGTTAATAGGAGGATTTTCCTCTAAATGTATCACTGTTAAATCAAGTGTGACCATTGCTGCTATGTTCTACAGCCCTTGTCTATCCCCATGTTTCATTAGTTCCCCTTCTAATACTTTGATGAACCCAAAAACTACCAAACTGGACTATATTTATGCACCAAGCAGATGGCATACAGCCACAGTGGCATTTTTTGGAAGCAGTAAAATGTCTCATTATACAGTGTATCCCACAGTGTTATATAAATACAAACATCCTATACATCTTCCTTAAAATGAATGATTTAGAATGAATAAAATAAGAAAGCTCTGTGAGTGTGTGTGTGTGCGTGTGTGTGGCTACACTGGCTAAGCCATAGGCTACGAGACAAACAGCCCGTGTACCATAAGCCTATATGTTCTGCTGTAAAGCCATAATGGGCCGAGAGCGCTGCGAGGTGACAGCACATTTATGACCCTGGGGTTAACCAGCCTTAGCGAACCATGGTGTTCAGTTGCCACAAACAATGTACATTAAGCTCTCTTAAGGGCCCATGTCAGCCACATTTCAACGTTTCTTTACCTTGAAGTCAGGCCGGAAGCTGATTGCAGCCTGGTCCAAACCAGTCTTTTACTAGAGAGTCTGGGAGGTTACTTGCTTTTGTTCTGACCTTTTTTTAATTGGCCAATCACAGATCATGTCTGTTCATGTAATTTGGCTGTGTCATTTCCTCTGAGAAGTAGACGCCAACTGCCACTGTTCGCATTCAAATTATTGAGATTTGTCATGAAACTCAAGCTTGGAGCAAAATACAATTTGGTGAAACAAAAGATCACATCTCTCCTCGCCTGATCTTACTGGAAATTTACTAGACAGTCACATCGTGGAATACAGAGTCTTTGAGGAAACCCAGTGCATCAAGCTATTTGTGTCTGGACCCAATCACCTCTCATCTTACTGTAATAAGCAGCCAATAGCAGCTCACCATGTTGTAGTGGTTGTTGGCGCTCCAGAGGTAAGGGCAGCTGCCGGCGCAGAAGTTGGCTTTGTATCCTTTGGGCTCATGGATCCACTTCCAGTTGAGGTCGCGTCGGAAGTCGATGTAGAGGGAGCGCAGGCAGCAGCCCTGCTCTGAGTTACTGAGACACACAGAGAGAGAGAGAGAGAGAGAGAGAGAAACCATAACCCAGAGCATGATTTGGACTCCCATCCTGCTTTTCAAGGTCTGGGGCAAGGACCCAAAGGTGGGTCATGGGAAAATGAAAATGGGTCACCGAATCTTTCTGGAGAAACTGCCACCAAAAGTAAATGACTATGCAAGGCTGCCAAACTTTTCCCCTGCAGCGTGAGGTAGTCTAAATAAAACATTGCAGGCTTGTCGGTTTGCAGTCTAAACACAGGGTCAATATTGTTAGTTTTGCCGCACAATAGTCTGCAAAATGAGTTTTGGGTCAGGAGAAAAAACAAATCTACCGTCAAGAAAAGATGTCGGTAATCCCCCATCCTCCAAATACACCCCCCCCCACACACACACACACACACACACACACGTGGCTAGTTGGCGGCCTACCGGGAGCAGGTTGTGGTGTCCGCGGCGGCCGCCCTCCTCTTGCGGTTCTTCTTGGCCGGGTTGTCCACCCTGTCGCTGGGCAGCAGGGTGAGGATGAGGTGGGGCGTCTTGGTGCTGAAATCTGCCTGGCCTTTAACCTGACCGGGCTTCTTTATCTGACGAAGCTGCTCGTCATCCACACCTATGGAAAGGAACGGAAAGGAGGAGAGAGGAGGGATGACTTCAGCTCAACATAGGCCTAGACTGATGACCTGACAGGTTTGTGTTTGATTTCATGGTCTCTCTGGGTCTTTGCTGACCTATTTGAATATGAGAGCTTAAACATTTCACCTCAAGAATAGAGACATTGTTCATTCAAGCCCCTGTTTGCCTATGTGGCAATATCAAAAATGGGCTTTTCCTTCCCAATTGGAACAAATTGAATTTGCTGAGTCTAAATCCTGAGGAAATTGCCATAAGTGGTGCTCTAAATTAAGAAGCACAGACAGTATACCATTCAGTAGTATCACAGAGTTTGGGAGAACAGTTTCTCCATTCTTCCTGTACTGTTTGATGGTGTCAGAGGTCTATATGGATCATTTTGGAGAAGCCTTTCTGATGGCATCTTGTAACCTGGAAGATTACTGTTGTGCCAAAAAATCTTCCACACGTAATGTAAATGGCCCAACAAAGCCCAAACCAAACCCAGAGTAATAGTAGACAATTCTGTTGTTTTTAGGAATTCAAGAAAGATAATTCTCATCTAAAGACGTAAGAAGACAGAATCATTAAATATGTATCTCTCAAACTAATAATATCCAAATAAATTGATACCAAATGATACAAAATGGTCATTAGGATATATCAAGGTCAACTGTCATCCACCAACAACTGATAACAGAACCATGCTTCAACAGGCTGGTAAGTCTAAAATCACAATCTTCTCTGACTGACTCTATCTATGATTATGTTCAGAGAGATAGTCTGTTTACCCACTCTGAACATACGTAAGATATGAGCACATAGAGAATGGTGAGCTAGTCGGTATAATTTGAGTTCAACAAACCTGCGAAGAGGGCCTCCAGCTCCTCACTCTTGTTGGGAACGATGTTGTTGGTGGACGGGACAAAGGTGCAGCAGGGGCAGTGGACGCCCAGCTTCAGGCCCAAATTATTCTCTGATTGGTTGGAGGGATTGAGGGAGAAAGAGAAAGACACAGATGGAGATAAACTTTGTCAACACTGTCCTAGGAACATGCCACACAAATAAAGTCATAGTTATTACTGTTGTTCCACTATATTGATTTGCTGGTATAACCGCTGGCTCCAAATATGGCACAGTGGCCTCAATGGTTTAGTCATGGTGAGGTGACACTACAAACCAGATGGTACATCAGCTACTTAGCAAGCCGCAATGGCCAAACTCTGCCAGTGCATGGCTTTGGAGAGCAGCCATCAGTTCAAATATCAGCGATATCAATACGGATGACTATGTGGAGGAAGCGGTTGGCAGGTGTTGAAGCTGACCTGTGTCTGCCAGCCAGTCCTTAACAGTGTCGGTGACCTCCACAGACAGCCAGGTTCCCTTGGCCCGCGGCTGAACGGTGCGAGAGTCAATATAACGCTGAGTGGAGCTGCTCTCCTCATCCGGCTTCAGCAGCTGATACAACACACACACACACACAGATATAAACACACAAACAAACAGTCACTCACACACAGAAAGTCAGGAAAATGTTGGGCCGACATACAAATACAGTATATAACACAAGCAAGAGAACAGATTTCCTTGATATGCACACACATACAAATGCACACACACATACACATACACACACACAAAACCTTTCTTCCCATCTTGTCCACACACCAGCAGGACAGTCAGTATAGATTATCATTATCAGCTACACTGGGGTGAAGGTGGTGTGTGAAGTTTCCCCTCTCACTTCCCACACAGCACATGGCCGTATGGCACAGAGCCTGACTTCGCAACATCGTAAACAGTGATAACAACCTGCGATAATGTCATCAGGGATGTAAATTATGTTAACTCACTTTACCGTTTTTTCAGTCAGGGTTTGTGTCAAATTATTCCCTCGAGCCAGAATATAAATACAGCTTAATTGGATGGTAAAGATTAACTATAAAAATAGTCTTGCTGGGCTGATGCCAAAAATCCTTACTGGGAAAATCCACCCTAAAACAGGAATTTGCACGCTTCTCCTGTAATCTTAACACAAGGTTTGAACAGTTTTTTCTTGTTTCTCCTAAAACAAGAAAAAAGCAAGTCATGTCTTTGTTAATGACGTTGGCAAGAAACTCCTGCAGCTGCTCCATTGATAGTGAATGGGGGACCATGGGACCTGATGTGATTTTAGTGCTGAGGTTTTATCGAGGTTTTATCTCACGATGACATTGCAGATTAGATGATGGCTCTGCTGCTTATGCTTCTCTGGCAATATTTTGCTGCTTCAATCAATAATTCATTGCAAATATTGATTAAATAGCTTGTGAACTCGGTTTCCAGGTTGTACATCTGGCTCTAAGTCCCTGGTGTTCTACCTGAAAGATCTCCACTCTCTGCTCTGAGGTCCTGGCCAGCGGGTTGGGAGCCCTGAAGATCCTGAACTCGGCCTTGACCAGGGTGCTGTTGGTCAGGTCCACCCCGCTAACGTCAAAGTGGACCACTCTGTAATGGGGGCTGGGGGCCGCCGGGCTCACTGCATCTGGAGGAGAGAGCATGGAGCAGACAGGGTGACACACACATCAATGGAATAAGATGTGGGGCAGAACAACAGCAATCATTAGACAGACATTGAATGGATATCGATTACTGAAACATGTTGTATGGTTGTAGTATTTCTAGTATTAGTATTTGTAGTGTGGGCCTGGTGTATTGTCTGGGACATAATTACTGATGATGAGTGGTTACAAAGTGTTTCGAAACCTTAAATGGTAGGTTGGGTTTAGTGAGTGAAGGTGTCTCGTCAGATACAGAAATAAGCCAGCGTAGGCTGCTGCAGCGGTTCCCAAAGTGGAGGTGTAGGCACCACCAGGGGTCCCAAGAAAAAGATTTCATAATAATTTAATTTCCCTTTAATTTCTATCCTCAGAAAAAGGTGCAAATAGAGAAATCTATAAGGATGACTGTTGTGTTCATAGGATTCACTGTAGCCACCATCTGCCCCCCCTCCTGTATAAACAGTTATGTAATTCTGTACCAATTGGTATGTAACAGCATAAATCCTCTCAGACGTGGTTGTCTGGGACAAAAAGGGGGTCCATGGTCTAATGTGGATCTATTTGGGGTTCCTTGACACAAAAGAGTTTGGGAACCCCTGGGCTACTGGGTAAATGATTGCCAAGGTGGTGGGGGAACATTTTACACAGGCACAACACTGGTAAATACAAAAATACGACACAAAATACATAATGTTTTATCAGGGGTGGCACTAGTTGTGGTGGGGATCCTTTCACGGGGGGCAAGGTGGAGGGCTGCCTTTAGAGAGGTGAGGTGCTACTGTACCAAGTCAGGGTGGAGGGCCCAGTGCCACATCTTCTATCTTCTTCTGTCAAATTATTTAACCTTCATTTTACCAGGGAAGGTTGACTGATAGCCATTTTCTTTCCCAGCAGCACCCTGCTTCACATTCATACAGTTCAACACATTCACACCTGGAGCAGCCGGTACAACCACAGTCTGCTACTACCGGCCACGGTGAAGCCACTCTGGAGCACTTCAGAGGTAAGTGCCTTGTTCAAGGTCACCCCAGTGGTAGTTGTTGAGGGAGGGGGAAGTGTTAGTCATTCACTTTCTCCACCCCCTCATTTCCCCAGCTACCACTGCCCCCATCTTGTCAAAGGGCCCATAATTCCTAGCAGCACCCGTGCTTTTGGTCATTAAATGGGACAGGTTTGACTTGCATCTCATCGATCTGAGGTTTTCAAACCTTTTCACACCGCAAACTCCCAACAGACACACATTAGAACCCCCAGACCCCATTTAATGAAATTTGGCCCAGGGACCCCCATGTTGTTGATAAAATATTGAATTGTACAACTGTCTACGCTGTACATGGGAAGATAATAGTGATGAAAGTGAAGCCTATGAAATTACACTATTCCTCATCTTGCAGCATGGGACCCTCTGGAGCCCCTTCAGGGACCCCTGGGGTCCCCGGACTCCACCTTGAGAACCACTGTAGATAATAAGTGGACTCACTGGTGTCGGTGCGGGACGGCAGCATGTCAATCCGCTGCACCTCCTTGGCATAATAGTCCTCCTCGCTGCTCTCGCGCTCGCACGCGGATTCGGCCTGGCGCGCGCGCTCCTTCAGCAGCTCCCGCGTGCTGTTGTAGAGCAGCATGACCTCCGGGGGCACCAGGTCGGTCGGCCGGTCTTTTGTGGCATCCGGCGGACTGCGGATGCGGAGCTTGCTGAGGATCTGGCCGCGGACCGCCTCGATGCGCTTGGACTTCTGCTCGTCCAGGTTGAAGGACTGGCACGTGTTGAGCCCCTCCACCACACCGGCCAACCGGAGCAGCAGCAACAGCGCGAGGGGGGTGAGCCACATTGTCCGGTGAGGGAACGGCGGGACGGCGATACTCCCTGAACGGCCGTTAGGGAAACCCCAGTGGAAGCAAGGTTACTCTGGTGGACTAAAACTAAAGCTGACACTTAAAACCAAGCATGAAGAAATATTCTCGTAAACTGGTGTAAAATTTAAAAATAGAGTGTAAGAAAAACTGAAGCTAATCCAAAACTATAACCACTGTCTCCAAAACTAACTGAAATAAACAAAATTGTATTTTCAGTTTTAGTCTTTAGGTCAAATCCACATTCAGAGTGGAGTAAAGTATAGCAGAGAACTTTCCAGAAAAGAGTACCAGCTACATCTGTTAACATGACACCTACGAAGGTAATTCTATAGCATTTTGTCGCCTACATGTGCCTTCCTGTTTTTAACCGGACACACGAATAGCAACCCAGGACACATTCTCTCAAAATTTTAAAAAGTAAACATTTTTGGGAAAAAACATAACAGGTAGCAAAACTCTGTCTGAAAACCACCCGAAACTGAACTAAAATTGAGCTCAAAATGAATTTGAAATTAGACCAAAGTCACTTTCAAACGCTCGAGCGCTCAGAGGCCCCTGCGGCTGTCCCCGATGCGCGCACCCTGTCCGGTTCCACTGCGCGCTCTTATCGGTCGTAAAGGTGAGAAGTGTCTACCGCAGTCTGTCCGATGATTCACACTTTTATCCGTCTCAGGCTTCCGTCGGCCATCCTCGGATAAATAATATATCTTCCAGCAGAGAAAGTCATCACAGGAGCTCAGCCCATGTCGCAAATCCTCAAAACCAAAACCTGATCTGATCACTTTATCTCAAAGTGGGCTTCGGTCCTTTTCCCTCCACGAGACTCATCGGTGAAACAGAAATCTGGTCCATACCCGGTTCCGAAAACAGTTGATCTAGTCAAAGTAAAAAAAAAACAACCCAAAAAAACCCTAATGAGATCCTCCCATTCCCTATTATAAGTAAATAAAAAGCAGCCTGCTCTAAAATGTAAGAGAAAAAGTTGATTTATGTCGGAAAAGACATGGCGGGTCTGTTGAAATCCCCTCACATAAACATCAAAACACATTAAAAGTTGGGCGACATAAAAAGGCGTGACGCAAAAAAAAAATCGCTTCATGAAAGAAGTCCCTGTGTTTAAGAAAACCCTCCAGCAACGGTTTAATAAATCACAGATCCCCGGTTTAAACGTGTTCCAGCTCCGCACCGTCTCTTCCAGCCTGAAACCTCTCCTGAGGGCAACGCAGGAGTGAAAGATGGGACACCATTATTCTGCCGCTCCTCTGTGGAGAAATTCACAAAGCTCAGAGCAACAGCGATTTGAGGCAAGAGTGGAGAGAGAGAGAGCGAGAGAGAGAGAGACTGGATGTGTGAGAGGTGGTGGGGTGGGGTGCCACCAAAGTGATGGGAGTGTATGATTATGTAGGCAAGAGGCATCTCCCTCTCACCAGAGGACGCGCGTGCGCGCACACGCAATTTCTTCTCTCCACAAAAATGTTTGCACCACCCTCTCTCCACAGGTAAATATTCCCCATGGGCATATCAGGTTTGAACAACATCATTTCACATCAACAGGGGAACTAGTCTAGAAAACTGGATGTATTAATACATTTTCACTGCAGTTCATACCTGCAATCTCAAAACTTCAGCACCTCAGTGTCATATCCACTTGCGTCCATATTCATACAGACAGATAGAGGCTTGTCCTAGTTTATTAAAATCACTCCGCCAACAATCCTTTTTTATCTCTCTTTATCTTGTCGAGCTTTCAATCTTTCCTGTCTGTTCTTCCTGGTCTCATTGTTAATTACAGCTCAGGAGTTGGAGAGGCCCGTTAATCTGTCAGGGGAGGCTTTTATTGCTGCTCTGCTGCCATCCCATTATACCGTTATTATAGTCGCGGGTGCAGGCCTGTAATTGCTGTAAGTAGAAGGGAAAGGTAGGAGAGAGAGAGCGAAAGAGGGAGAGACTGGGTTTTATGGTCAGGGCCGCCCCCCCTCCTCCTCTGTCTCTCCTGGCAAGGTTTCTAAAAATGATAACACCGCCTGGGAACAAACAGGTTCCTGTCCCAACTTGACTGTCGCTGCACCGTGTCAGACAGTCAGAGAACGATAGGAACAGACTCACAGACTTCGTTTGTCTACGTGGATCTGAACTCTTTGGCAACCTCGACGCACACAGACGCAGACACACCGAGCGCCGGGCAACCGTGGGGCATCCGGGATCAAAAGGAGCCCGCCCTGGTGGGTAGCTGCGCGCACTGCAGCGTGTGGCTTTTCAAAAAAGACTTCCTCAAAAACAACTTCTACCCCGGCTTTTTTTTCTGCCTCTTTCCTCAAAGCCAAATATAGACAGGCCACTGCCACGTCATCTGGCCCTCAGCACTTTTCTCAACCCCGACAGAGGGATGTGGAGTTGAAAGATAGGGTTCAGAGCCGTTAACCCTCAACACACACGGACTGTCTGTAGTTTAACATGTCTGTTATTCATATCACAGTGAATCCACATTTTCCACAAAATCAAAACAATTTGGGAACATACAGTTTTATTGAAAAAAAGAAAGAACCCGAAACAGTTACAAAAATAAATAAAGATAAAACCACCTCTTGGGGAACATTTCCATCCATTATGCTTCACATCTCTTTCGTCCGGGGGCAGTTAGCCATTGAAAAGCCTCAAATGTCATAACTACAATCAACCCAACAGTGTGGCACATTTTCTCATGGTACACACTCAAACTAGAGTCCAGTTTCTCATCTCTCTGGATACCCACGGTCCCTTTTGATTGACGGTTCAGGGTGAGGTTGTGTGTGAGAACCGGTGATGTTGTATGCAAGGTCCACCAGGTGTAATTACATAGATAAGGGGCTCCCGGCTACACCTCATCTTCGTTCAGCAGCATGTTGGGGACCCCTCTGGAGATGGGGAACTCACGTCCCGACTCAGGACACTGCAGACACCCCTCGATGACCTCCACCTGCGACACACACACACCGATTTAGACATGAGTAGCACAGATGAACCAGTAATATCATAACCTCAAGTTGAGTGTCTATTTGTTATATCACCACTAGAGGTCCTCATATAGCAAGAGACATAATTATATTGGGTCAGCATAATGTCTACAGCAACAGTATTATTAGTTCCTGATGTCTGTGTTTATCACATTGCCTGACACTCAATTCAGTGAATTACAGACAGCAAATCAAGTGTATGATGTCAGTAAAAAAAACAGTGACACCAGTAAAGACTGGTATGGTACTACTGCAGGACTGGCTGACAGCAGCCAGCATGCAGCAGTAGGTGATGAGCTGTGAGCTGCTTACCTCCAGCAGAACTCGGTGGACTTTCTTCAGGAAATCTTCATTTTTATCGTAGTCCGGCACCAGATCACCGGGCAGGTCTTGCAGGTGACCCAGCTGTGGAAAGAAAAGGGCCGGTAACAAGAATTCATCGTGCTACACACCAAACCACAGCCATCTGACACAGGACCAGAGGAGTTATATTAGCATGACCACCCCCTCCTGCCTCACCCCCTCAGCAGCCTGGACCAGAGCGCTCCACTCCAGCTTGGGGATCATTCGGCTGACGAACTCAGGGTTGAACTCCACCTCGTTCACCTTCACCTCAGTAGCCTGCGCACAGCCACACAGGGACAGAACAACACCACTTATTAGTGGACAACCAAAAATAACAGTGGACAACCTTCTTCCACTATCATGTTTTAAGATATGTTTCAAGATATACAAGAATTGTAAAAAAAAAAAAAAAAAAAAAAAAAAATGTATACAGTATGAAGATATGACATGAATTTGAAATAATTTGTCAGTATATCACTAGCATAATGCAACCATTTCTTGCCTGAAATAATGCTATTTGCCACTGGACTAGCGCAAGAAAAATGGACGTTGAACCTAAATATGCTAACTTCACTTTCAGATTAAATGAGTTAACGTCAGCTGGTTAGCCAGCAATGTTAGGTGCTACTTTTCCCAGTAACTGAGTGTAACGCATAGCCATTTTGTGTTCAGTAGTAATAATATAGTTACCAATCAAAAATAAGTCGTTACCCCTTTTAACACAAGAAGTTGAATTATTCCCAAACTGGCAGCTATAGCCCCTCTATTCCCTGATTCAAACCAGTGGTTGGTTTTCCTCATAACTACTCGTCGTCCTCTCATTTGACAGCTAACGTTAGTTTAGATGAGAAATGGCAAAACCATTTCCTTACTTTGATTTTAGTGAGCAAAAGGTTGACAAGAACAATACACTGGACATCAAAGCTATTCGGTTGGAGAAGAGTTAACGAGGTGTGTAACGACTTATTTATTACTCCCTGAGAATAGTAAAGTAAAAACATTAACGAGTAATGACTGATTCGTTACTTTTTTAGCCAGCCATGTAGCTAGCCCGGTAGCTAGGTGTTTAACTTACCTTGATGAGCAGCGGGTAGCCTTTGGTGACTCCTTTCACATGAGATGTCAGCATGTTGTGCGTCAGCAGCTTCATGTTTACGGCCGATAGACAGACAGATACTGTATGATCTGAAAGGTCAGAGCAAACCTCCGATGGAAGAGTAACCGTTAATTAGAAAATGTAAACAGATATTGAATTCACGTCTATCGCCTGTCACGCTACAAGGCGTTTACATGTGGACCGGAAGTGTCAGTGGTGCATCGCTTTAAGGTTCCCCGAAACTTCTACTCCCCTTCCTTTGGTTCCTGGTTATAATGTACCTTGTAAACTTGATCTAAAAACCATGGATTTTCATGGGTGTCACGGACATTAAATTTACTTTATTTAAATATCGCACACTGTACACTGCCAGGCCGTAAAAATCTGTTTATAACCAATGTAATAGTTTTGGCTCTGTACAAGCCTGTTCACAATATTGTAATATTCAAGTTGATCAAAGGAAAAATATTCAGGCAAATCAGTTTTTGTTCAGTTTTTATACTCAAATTTTTATTTTTGTATTAATTTTGTATACTCATTGTCTTTGTATTATACAGGTCATTCATACAGCTTATGATATAGTAAATAGTAATTACACACAAGAGGTGTAACAAGTATCAACCTGTCACCCTCACAAACATGCATCATGCGCATGCGCGCACACACTCGCTCTCTCTCTCATACACACACGCATACACACACAGGGACAAACACCCCTTACACTTATTAAACAAAACAAAGATAAAAATGTAAAACGTTTTTACCACAAAACCCCCATTTCTCTTCTTCCATCACCACCAGAGATTCACATCCTCACAACTCCATTATTTTGAAAATGAGTATGACAATTAATACTAATGTTGAACAAAATTTAAAAAAACAAACAAAACAAAAACAAATTAAAAATGCAGGAAGGCAACTAAAGAAGTGGGCAAAGCGATTGTGAAGACAGAGCAGGCTAATACAAACCCCAGGCCCCCTCTCCAACTCTCAACAGAAACAGAAACACACATAAGAGACTAAGCACTGAGATCAGCCGTGGGTTACACATACTGTTCATAGAGACAATTAAAACAAACTTGCCTTTGTGGAGCAATAACAGAATCCAATGCACAATAGAATTTTGAGGCTTCATCTGATCCTGTGTTTCTATTCAGTCAGGATACATGTCAAGTATGTGAATGAATATGAGCCAGTATGTATTATATTGTAGAAGGGAGGATATAGGACTGAGGAAGGCAACAAAAACTATTAAAAAAAAAAAGCTTTTTTTTTTAATAGCAAGCTTTATGGCACAAATGACAACATTGGGGGAGTGGGAGCATTGTGGGGCCAAAGTTGAACCAATCACATGGCGTGTTGTTGTGAGGTCAGGGTGAAAACCATCTGCCACTGCAACCTCCGGAGGGATCTCAGCAAAGGACACTTCATTAGAATAGTCTCCCTGTGCCACTATCAGGATCTCCCAGGAGAGACCGGACATCAATAACTGATCCAAGTGGACCAAAGTTGGGGTCACTTCACTTGTCAGTTCACACCATACACCCGAACAAGGTGAACTGATATCTAAATTCATCTCCTGGAAACCCTTTCCTATGATGACATTTCAGTTCACATCTAGCGCTGGGTGAATTAGACCACAGACAGACCCACAAACTCAAGTACAGGGACAGCCACTGATCAGCATGTTTCTTATAAACAACGTAGGAAACCATGAGAGTGATAATCCCATATGCCCATGATAGGTTTAAGCTAAAAACCATGAAGTCAGCTGAGCGCGATGATGATATGTTTGCATACTAAAAGAACAGTGAGAATCTGCATACTAGTGTACTAGTGCCAGAAGGGAAAAGAGCAGAGCTCTTGCTGATTGCATCAGAAGGGAAAAACAGAAGAACTTGAATCTGTATGTCCATGTGAAATGGAGCCATGTAAAATACTGGGTGTCAGTCACTGCAGTAGTAGTTAGTCTTTTTTTTGCATTGGAACACACTCTCAGTCTCTCATTAATACATACACACACACATACATACACATTCAATCGCTTGATTCACTCCCTTAATTGAGTCTTTCCCAAATCATCATCACATGTACACGCATACTCTCACACACAGACACAAAGTGATCACTCTTGGCCGTCCTCCGTGCGCCATTTTAAGAAGTCCTCCTTCCGGGCATCCGGTTTGATCTGGTTGCGCATGCCGCCCAGCAGATTGGAAGTGGCTTCGGAGGCCACTATTAGGGGACGGACCACGGTGGGCAGGGTATGCCGCAGGACGCCGCCCACAGCGCCGGGGAGACCTTTCTGCTCGTGGCCGCGGGACGCTGCGTCGCACAGGGTCTGAGCCGTGTCGATCACTCCCTGGAGAGCAGAGAAAGAGGCCAGAGATGGGAGAATGAATGTATGAAGAGGTGGAATGTGTGAGTGCTGATTTTGGATCCCCCTTTCTATAGAAGGTAACCTATCCGCTGGCTGTTTGACAGGACAGGTTAGGGGACCCACCTCTCGGACGGTGTCGTAGGCCTTGGCCACGCCTTCTCGGAGGTCTGCAGGCTGCGGGGCTCGGCGGGGCCGGCTGGAGGGGGCCCGGCCCTCGGTGATGGCGTAGCGTGTCAGGGGGGGCGTTGGAGATAGGATGTCGTACACCGTCTCTGCTGTGGCCTGCAGGAGGGGCACAGGGACACCAACAGAGTTAAAAGTGATATATGAAGGATTCAGGACAGAAACAACAACAGTGTTTTATTCATTTTACATTTTTACATTCATATATGTCATCAAAATAGACTCATTGAATATCTTACTCTCTCAAACAAATATCTGCAGGGCCAAATTTGGTCCATGGCACATCCTTAGGGCGGCCCTGTTCTACATCTTTAACCCACCTACTTTTTCACAGTCATGACTTGCACTGGTCCCAATCATCCAATGCCAGACACAAGCCTCTTCAACTATTTATCTAGACCTAGCAGATGACTGGGTATCCTTTACATGTCCAGTACCTGTATGGCCTGCACCAGCCTGTTGCTGAGCTCCAGAGCAGCCGAGGCTGTGGAGGTGCCAAAGGACGCTGCCCCCCGCTGGAGACCTCGGATAATGCGTCCGTCTTTCCTGTACTGCTCTATGGGCATCCAGAACAGATCCCGAACTCCGTGGACTAGAGAACCACACAGAGACGGAAAGAAAGGAAAAAGAGAATGAACCATGAGATAAAAGAGGAAAAAAGAGATATCGATGTTACACATCACCTATGCTTACACAGGGTACTACAGAGCGTTTACTAAAGCTGCAAGCAGCATCAACTCACACAGCTGGACGACAGAGTGCATGGGGCCAACACCTCCCAGAATGCCCGGCAACTGATTCTTCCTGATGTCGGTCAGCCATTCGGTGACGGCGTACTGGATCACTTTGTCTACGCCGAGGAGACTAGGAAGGGTTGCGGGAGAAAGAGCAAGAAATTACGACAGAAAAAAGAAAACCCAACACCACAAGATGATCTAGTCTCAGAAAGTCTGAAACAATATTCAAAAGGCTTTAGAAGGTATAAGTTACTTTATATTGACGATGCCATTTAGAGGCTCTCTTGGGACTTTTTGGGACATTTACAAATTAGAGTACTGATGATCCCTAGGGAGATCCCAGTGTCATAAATGTCACAAGGGCATAATATGTAAACTGAAGATCAGCGCTCCTAGTTAGAGAACCTCTTTCTTGGATCTAACAAATGTCTGTGTTGGTGGAGAGGTGTGTGTTTCTACCCGTGTCTGCAGCAGAGCCTCTTCAGCTTCAGTTCTGAGCAATTTAACTGGGCCAGGCCAATCAGAATCCCTGCAAACGTTCCCTGGGAAAGCAGAGCAGGTCAAAGGTCAGGAGTGGGAAAGTTTGCCTAAACGACCATTTTCTAATCAAGGATACTCCAAAAAGCCTACTGATGTTTCTGCAGTATAAGCTTTTGGTTCTGCCAGGTGACAGATGAGGTGCTGCTCTGTCTTCTCTCACCTGTTCAATGACTACATGTTTGCCGTGATAGTCCAGCCAGATAGGCACTTCAGAGGTGAAACGGAACTCCCTGAAAAACATGATGACGGAGAGGGAGAGGGAGAGGGAGGGAGAGACCACATCAATATTGAATAATTTTAAACCTTTCTTCACCACAGAAAGGCTGACTGAGCAATTTACTTATGTGATAAACATCGTTCATTTTGTTGGTTTCATTTCAAATGATAATACAATACATCATTTCCTACACTTGACAGCAGGCATTTACTTGATGCTGATGTCAATTCAGGAAGTCTGAGAAATCGGGGTCCATCGCCAAACCCTAATTTCCCCAAGTAGTATTTACCACCTGAAAGCTGAGGTGAATGGTATTTTCAAGTACCCTACTACTCTACCATCTTTCCCATATGATGTGAATGCAGCATCAGACTCCCTCAAAGCCTCGTGGTTGCATACCGGAAGTAGATTGGCTGGTCAGAGGAGGAGGTGGAGCCAGCAGAGGAGGAGCTCTGCTCGCTATAGGTAGTTTCCACAGAGGCTGTTAGGTCGGGTCCCAGACCGCCAGCTGACTCCGCCTCCTCAGACGACTTCTGGGAGGGGTCTGCCTTCACTGAAGAGGGAGCCAAAACATAAAGGAACGATTATTATAACGCTTCCATTAAACAAAGGGTCTCAAATAACAGTCAGTTGTTAATTAATACCAGGAAACATATACATTTTCAGCAGACCTCGGTCTCAAATAAATCTAGGATCAAATATTGATCGGTTTGTCAACAACTTCTGCCATCTACCTCCTGCAACCAGTGAGAATTCATCTCACCATAGGGACAACTTAAATCACCTATCCATAAACAGCACCTTGCTTACAGAAAAAAAGAGATATCACAAGATGCAGCTCACCCTCGGCTGCAGGATCCACAGGCAGGTAAGGGTTAACAGACGAAGCTAGATTACTGAAAAAATCCTTCAGGAAGAACAGCGCGTCCTATGGAGGAGAGAAAGAAAGTCTGGTTAGGTGTGGAGTATCCCCTGGGCAGGGTTGGGGGGCACATGTACTTGGACTGAGACTAGGTTTGGACTAGGCTCTGCAGTAGTCATCAGTGTTTAGTCTCTGGAGCCGGTGGTACCTGGTCAATGTTGAGTCGTAGGGGCAGCAGGCTGACTCGGAGACAGCACTCTGGACCCCCGAGGCCCGACTCTGGACACACCTGCAGGGCCTTCACTGTCAGCTGAGACGAGCAAACACACACCATCAATATTACATACAGTTCCTTGGTAGTAGTTCTCATTTTAACCTGCTTGTGGTATGAGATGAGTGGGGTTTAACACACACATCAGGATGGTTTAGACCCTGTCAGGTACAATTTAATCCTAACCCTCTTCCTCCCTCCCTTTTCCCCCCTCCCTTCCTCCCACTCTCCCCTCTCACCATGTTGGAGTGGGCTCGGCGAGGCATGCTCTCACTGGTGTAGAGGTAGAGGAACTTGTTGATTTGCGAGGAGGCCAGTCGGTCTCGGACCTCCAGCTCCTGGACGATGAACACCTGCCTGGAGAGGGGCTGTTCCCCGCCCGGACCCACCCCGACCCCGACCCCGGCTCCCACCAGTCCCTCTCCCTCCTGCCCAGCCACCGCCACCGCGTAGGACTCATGCTGGAAGGACACCTGGGAGACAAATCAGGAAGAACATTTTTGAAAATTGATTTTGAAATCAAGGGGTGCTGTGGGAATTTAGTTGTAGGTTGCTATGCTTTGGAAAGTATGGAGGTATCTGTAAACCTGTTGATGCATTGAATGTCTAACAATCCAATGAAAGTGTTACAAATCTGAAAATCCGTTACCGCTGCATCATTCCATTGGGATGCAGGTGCCACATGCCAAAACAAATGTAGTTTTTCCCATTTTTTACTAGTGCTCTGAAGTTTTGGTGAAAACATTTTGTTATTAAATCAGAGTTGCAACAACACCTTGGTAAGCTGGATCTCCATGAGCAGTGTGTGCTGACGACCGCTGCCTCCAGCCCAGCGCCAGGAGTTCTGGGGTCGGGAGGAAGGCACAGAGCGGGACGGGGAGCCACGCACACCGGCTGGGACTGAACGACCCCTGGAGGGGGAGAGACAGAGAGAGGGAGAGACAGAGAGAGAGAGAGAGAACAAACAATGCAAGCTCTCATAGAAAAAGAACAATGACCATTTATGTATATACTGAATAAGAAAGTTAATCTCTGTGCATTTGGGAACCTACTTATAACTCCTGTGTGTTTGTGTGTGTGTGTGTGTGTTACCTATTTACGTGCTGGGCATGTATGGACATGGGCTTGCCCCCGAAGTCCTTGCCCCCGTAGAGATGCCAGACTACAGAAACCTCCCGCAGCACCACCCTGCTCTGGGGCACAGGGAAGCGGCTGGGGGCCCGCAGCAGGTCCGAGCTGCCTCGCGGCCTGGAAAAGTGGCCGTCCTTCACCCTTATGGGCCCCTGGGACAGCACCGTCACCACAGGCTCACCATCCTTGGGCTGGGGAGAGGAGAGGGATCACTCAGTACTCGGTACACATAAGACAGACAAATGGCACAGCTTCCTTGTGTGGCTATTTTGTGAGGAAGCATTCAGTTTAATTTTGAAAAGGTGACATGCTGTGGGTGAAAGTAACTTTTAGGGGAAGGAAAAGATTACAAGAAAGATAGAACAGAAACATAAGGAGAGATGAGAAGAAAGGAAAACAGTAGAAGAGGAAAATAAATTAATTAGAAGCCAAATTAGTCTCACAGGAATGCCCATGCCAGGAGCCTCCAGGATGCAGAAGTCGTCGTTGTCGGTGGAGCCCTCGGAGCCTTCCTCTGACATCATATCGGCCTGCGCCTCTGTTGCCGTGGCAACCAGTCCGTCAAGCTCAGACTCCTCCCCCTGCAGGACGGAGGGGCGTTGCTTGGAGGCCTCACCGGGGAACAGGTAGACGGAGACGGGCGAGCCTCGTGGCACTGAGGGTGAACCTGGACATAATGCACAGAACCAAGGGCTGATCAATCACTTTCAGAAATCAATACAGTAAGATGTGCAAAATCACTGGAATAGTCATGCTGGCATTGTAAACAGTCCTCTACTTACCACAGTGACTTAAAACCTCTTAAGTACATTTCACATTGTGCATACAGCAGTTTTGCTGCATAAAACTTTTATACTGGGTGGGTTCAATTTTATGACCCAGGGCTTGGGTTGTTGGTTTTCCACATTTATCACCAAGCAAATTCAGGTCAATCAGTTAAGGTGCAATGATTCACTCCTCTATATGTGTGAGCTTCGTCACAGTTTTACAGCGCTTCAGAAAATCACTTTCTACTTTCTATTATATCTGTTCCTTATTGAGTATCTAATAAAAGGAAGTAAAAGAATAATTATAATAATAATCACATCGTCTTGAGTTTCCATACAACTCCCTCAATCCTTCTTGTATCCAGAAAGAACTTTAGGTCATCACCAAGCATGCACTGTGGGACTGTACTTGTATTATGCTAGCCTTGTGTCAGTGAGTGAATCAACAGCATCCATTATAATGTAGTAAACCTACAGTACCTGGATCTAAACCCTCTTCTCGTTGGCTCTTCTCTGTGTCAATCAAGGCATCAGCCAGATCGTACTGGTTGATCTCAGCGGTCTCAGCTGGTGGGCAGGGGGGCAGGGAGGCGGGGCTTTCTGACAGCTGAGGAAACAAAGCCAGACAATTAACATAGAAATAAGACAGTTTTATGTCATCTTTATACAGCACTCTCATTGAGCCAGTCTGTTTTCCGCAGCCACGGGAATGTCTCCAGTGAACACCCAGGCCTTACCGGTAACTTCTGTCCAGCGATCTCGGTGGGCGAGGCGTGTCGCGGTGGGGGGTGCAGGTCACCCTGGGACACCAGGTACTGCAGCAGGTTGACCAGGGCAGCGCAGGAATCAGCACAGGTATGGAGGTGAACCACGTTGTTGGAGCAACGAAGCTCAAACAGAGGCTGACTCTGGAAGCCAGGATTAGAGGATGGCAGAAGGAAAAGATTTAAAGAAAGTAGGGGGGAATCAAGAAAGGTGGTGAAAGAGAGAGGGAAAGAATGATAAGTGCATGAAGAGAAGAAAGGGAAGTATGCAGGAAGGCTCACACAAATGCCAAAAAGAAAAGACTACCAGACAGTGTAAATGGCCCTACAAAATGTATTTTCATTGTTACATAACAGACTTTAAACTGTGACCCTTTTCACACTTGTATACCTTGTTACTGATTGGTCCAAAGGGTGACTGCATCATTTGTGGGGAACGACATGTTTACTGTTGCTTTGTTGGTTTTGGTTCCATGTCCAACTCCAATTTGATCCTAGTTTTTAAGTGCAAGTCTAAAGCTATTCTTATAGGGATACTTCATTATGATAAAAGACGTATTTATAAACATTGGGCCTATGCTTGTTAGTGGTTTGTGAGAGAAACTGAGCTAAATTATAATGTTTTGTTTGTCATTTTGTCTAGCGGGGGTGGTCATTTTCTTGCTGCGGTGCTCCATCGCTGCTGAATGAATGAGGAGGAAACACAGGTATGTAAACAGATGGTGTGTGTACTCACTAGCTTGCCCGTATCACTGCCTTTCCATGTGGTGATGGCCAGCTCCAGCAGGTCAATGTCCAGAACACACACATAGTCTGGGGAAAATACATAGTGCCCATGATGACAACACACACACTCACAGACCCAAACACAGACACATGGAGTGTATTCCAACTAACAATAAAAACTATAGAAGCGTATATAATGACAAAGTACTGCGTGTGTGTGTGTGTGTGTTTGTGCATGCATCTGCCTTGGATGCTGATAGAGTGCTGTTGTAACTCTATAGTGATGAAGGCCATAATCCACATAGCAGTACCATATTCATACACCGCAGTGACTGCACAAAATAGATTGATTTGGTCCCTCTGTGTGTGTGTGTGTGTGTGTGTGTGTATGTACTCATGTGTGTGCAGTGTGTGAGAGAGAGAGATTTCTTTGGTTCATGAAAGAGTGCGACTCATTTTGAGGAGTTGGAAATGGCAAGCACACTCTCTCTTTTGCCCTCTCTCTCACAAACACACAAGCAGTATATTCTAACTAACAATAACTTGTGTACGGAACACACACGCCTGCACCCTGTGTCTCACCTCTCCTCAGGTCCACAGTGTCAGTCTCACACTTGTCAGAGAGGTAGAGGGCAGAGTCATCCAGGATAAATCTGACCGCAACACAAAACAAAACCACACACTTACTTCCACACAGATTTTACACAAAGAACACAAACTAACAGCAATATGATGAAAAATGTGCTGCACTGATTATCATACATTCTAACAAATGTAATATTGTGAAAGAATTACCGTGTTGATCACAGTCACTAATATAGTATCATCTCAGATTTTTTATGTAATTTAGAAAAAGCTGTGCTTCCTAAAATTCAAATTCAGAGAATATTTCAAAAACACAGATTATGCCATCCTCATTATTATGTAAGCAAAAAGTCTTAAGATGATATTAAACTGCAATGTGCTTTACTTTCACATCAGCAATCTGCAATCAGCAATTTTGTAAGAGTAGACAGTAGTTTTTTCAAATAGTGTATATCTTGGTGAACTGTACCTGAGGTGGAAGGTGGCAGTGTCTACAATGATATTACTGGACAGAGAGAAGGATTCTGCGGTGAACAACACTCGCAGTGGCAGATACAGGGGCCTGGCAGAGACAGAAAGACAGAGGGGGAAAACAGAGACAGAGGAGGGAGGAGGGTATGAAAGTTTTACACAATGTATCACGTTCACTATCATTTCATTACATTAAAAACAGTTTGCTGCAGCACTCTGTGTGTGTATATACCTGTAGTCCACAGCGCAGGTAGCGAGGTGTGTATGCAGGACGGTAATGACGGCAGGTGGTGTGTATCCCAGGATAGGGTCATCGATGACATCCAGGAAGTCAACCAGCTACAACAAACAAACAAACAGACTTGGTCGGCAGAAGACACAGCCAGTCAAACATTTTGACTTTAACCTGAGTATGGTTTGCATTTTCCTGAACAATCCAGTTTGTTTGATTGCACTAGACCAGATCAATCCCCTACAAATACATGAATCAAATTCAAACAGCAATTGGCTGCAGCTCTACTTGGCTTTGAGTTTTGTTACATAGTGTTTTACTATAAGACCATATCCCAGTTACTGTGTAGCACAGCCAAATTGACTCTGGAAGCAAGAATGGGAGAGTGCTTTTACATTCATTTGGTTTTCTGTTGGGACCAAATAGCATGGCTGTTGAGTGAGCATGGGCTGGCCCTGTGATGGAACGCAGGATAGTGGTAATAGCTATTGGCTAGGCTAATAAGATTTTTTTTCTCCTATTAAACCCCATTGTAGCTAGACATATCACGTTGCCTACATTTGGCCTGTTATCCACAGGAATAAGAAAAATCCACCACCAAACAACAAGCTGTTTTTAAAAGTGTTAGTGTTTGGCAATATTGTTTGTGTGTTTGTGAACTGTCATGCCAATAAAGCACCTTGAATTTAATTGAATAGTGTTTTAGGGTGGATTTTTCCTTTAATGCACTTTGAAAGAGCAGGACAATATAGAGGACTTGCTTCCTCCTACCTGCTCATGCCAACTCTGATTCGTCTGGGTCATGTAATGTCGCATGGTGGCGCCTTGGAGTCGAAGAGCAACCAGGAACTCCTACAAAGAGACACAGAAACAAATAGTAGTTTAATTTCAAAAATGCATCAGTGGAGAAACTAAACGTGTGAGGACGACCTACCTTGACGTTCCTCTGGGGGTCCAGGGTGATTTTGATGGCTGTGGACAGCATCTGAGGCTCAGTCTCCCTGCCGCTCACGCTGCTCACACCCACCTCTGTGGGGTAGATGGTAGGGTCCAGGTGCTTTGGGGGAGTGAAGCTGGGCATCTCCAACCGCTCAGGGATGGGAGAGTCTTTCACCACCGCTGTAGTGGTGTGTGGAAAAAAAAAATTGTGATTGATGATCCAAAATGTCTATTTAAATGTTATACATACCATTCAATATTACATGAACTGGAGAAATACAAAACAAACTATGTTGAGACAATTTGTTTGGCTTTGCAAACGACATGACAACACCCACCTCGATGGTAGAGCTCCACTCGCTTGCTCTCCACACACAGGAAGTTTAGATTGGGGTTGTTCTGGTGCTGCGCCACACTGAATATCTTCCCCCCTTCCAGGTCGAGCACGATCTCCCCGTGATTCTGGTCCTCCTGAAAAAACCCCCCAGAGAGAACAGATGGAGCAAAAGGGAAATGGCTCAGAAAGACTCATTTACAAATTAGTTAATCAAAAGCAGATGCAGGTGGAAGAAATAGAATATTGGCAGGGTTCTACGGTAAGCTTTTTGTCAGGGAGCACTGGTGCTCCTAAGTTGAAAAAAACAGGAGCACACAGCAAAGTCTAGGAGCACAAATGTTATTGTTGGTTTTGGTTATGAGTGTCTGTCCCGGTCTGTCTGCTGTTCAGACTCAGGAGCAGCCAGGTTACTTTTCATAGAGACTGCTATCTGCCCAGTCACTGCACAGAGCAAATACTCTTGAGCCACAGGTGGCAACGGTTTGAGCTTATGATTGTACATTGTGGTGTGAGGAAAAATCACGGTTTCACAATTATTATGCCAGGGAAAATCAAATGAGAATTTTATAATTACAGGGTTTGTTGTACATTTGTTATGGTTCTGCAAAAAAAAGCGCATTTAAACACAGTGGAAAAAAGTATGTAGCCTAGTTGCCTATTAGAATTTACAATAGTTGCCATTTGAAAGTGAAAAAATAATACAGTAGCTGCCTTATGAAGACAAATAAAAACAAATTAGACTTAGTGCAATAGATTAGTCTTTTAAACCTGATACAAATGTAAACTGAAAGTACTGTAAATAATCGCCCCGAACAGCTGATTCAGCCCCACGAATGGAAGACACTGCTGAGAAGAAACGCTGTTATACTTCACAGCATGTTGGTGAGCTTTTATAAAATGTAAAGTATATAAAGTAATGATGGGCGCTACAATACTCCCGTTTCTGCTTTACTGATCTTAGCTTACGTTGCACTGAAAGTCCAACTCACACTTTGTTGATTTATATTTAATCCCCTACCAGCTCTACATCTCAGTGAGCAACTTGATGCCAAGTGAAACGTGTTTCAAGTTACTTTGATCACCTTGTGTTGATCATGCATGTCGGTCATTTTGTAGGAATTCAAAATGCTCCACACTGCTGATTTAAGGCACTATTTGGTGATAAAAAGCTGGATGTTGTCTCCTCTCTGTTAGCTAATTAGCCTCCACACAAACATAAACAGAGATGTTCTCTCTGAGAAGTTTTGACAGGCGCAGTCTTGTGCGAACGTGAGGCTGCATTAAAGAGCTCTGAGTCGCAGGCAGAGATACCGCAGCTTCTAAAATGCTTACGGTTAGAAAGCCGTGGCGTTTTATCGGTTAATCGCTGCATCCCTACCTCACACCGGTGCCCCTAAATTCAACCTCTCATTCGCATTTTTAAAAAAAAGTAGGAGCAAATGCGAGCATTTTGCTCATACTGTAGGACCCTGATTGGGTGGATAAAGCCAGCAAACCCAGTTAAGGGTTTAAAAAACTTTTCTGATTATATGAAAGTTAAGGATTCTTGTACTCAAAATCCCCAGCAATTAAAATCATCACAGCAAATGCATAATCCTCTTTAAAGTCAGTACCCTCATAATAATATGGTTATCAGCCATATGGTTTACCTTCCTGTCTGTCATGGCTTGGAGGCGGCCCTTGCCAATGACGACTGTGAGGGAGAGGAGGCTAAGGGTGTGGTTAGGGCGGGGCTCCACCTGTCTTCTTCCAGATGATTCGTTGGCCAAGTAGAACGGAGGCTCGTCCTCCTCAGAATCAGAGTCTATGACAGAGAGAGAAAGAGAGAGAAGACAGAAATTTTAAAAAAAGCTTTACCTGTCATTTCATTTTAGTCATCGGTAGATAAGGACAGCGAGGAGCGCTGCTTGATCAATATGTTCAGAACAAGATGTTTTGGCTGGCTAGTTGCTACTATTGGTTCCCATGAGCAAGACAAGGCAAGGAAATCAGTAGAAAATCAGTTATTTTCCCAATTATGTGAAAAATGCAATGCCAAATCACTGAGAGTATGCTGGTGAATTCTGCCTCTTAACATTGAAAGAGATCAGCACTGAGTTTAAGAATCCCTCTCTCACAGCTATCTCCCAAAAACAAAGAAAAAACGACTTAAACTTTGAGATCATCAAAATGTAAAAAACTACGATATGAATGATATGAAAATATGATAAAAGTGTATAGGTATATTTTCAGTGGTTCAGAAAGGATAATGATGACGCCTGCTGACAGCCGTTGGCCAATAAGACTGTCAACTAGGTTATATCAGTCTAAAGCTGAAGATTATTCTTAGAGACAAACAGACATAGAGACAAATATCACAATATGTCAAATGACACTGGGTCTACAACTACATAAAATGTGTAATCATATGCATATCAGGACTGAACTGAAGGGTGTTTTCCAGACATTTAGTCTAATTCCAAAACTTTTCCAGAGTGGGAACTGATATAATTCAAGTTGATGAAACCCAATAAAATAGAATATAACAGAATCAAATTGCTATAATTCACAAAAAATGATAGTATCTCAACATGACAGGATGAAAGGTGGACCTGTAAAAAACATATTACTAGTGACAGATCCTCATTTTGTCTGACTGACTGGCTCATCTCTTCAGACTAATGGAAAATGTCTCAGTTTTCCCCATCAAAGCAGCAGTCAAACTCACCCAGTCTGAAGGCCGACTTGCAGAGCTGGAACTCGTCGTCGCGGTGATGGCGGCTGGGGTGGGGGCTGTGGGCTGAGGGGGGAGGAGGGGGAGGGGGCTCCCACATCAGCAGATCATTATTGATCCTATGGGGTGGAAGGGGAGTGGGAAGTAGCGAGGATGACAGCAGGAGAGAGAGAGACCGACAGACAGAAAGAGCCACAGAGGAAGAGTGTGGTTATGTTAATTATATAACCTTTTAATGCCTGCTGGAATTTAATTTAAGACCAATTTAAAGACGTAAAGAAAGAAAGCTAGCAAAGGCAGCTATTTCTGACTGAACATATACCTAATGAAAGTTCTGACACTATAAATGGGCAGAATAAGAAAAAGGACAACAGGAAATTAATTGCTGAGGGACATGAAGTATCACAAGTCCTAATCCATTTAGGTTTAACCCTGTTCTGTACATACAGCGCATCATTGCATGGTGAAAAAATAAGACCTCTCATAACTGTATTTAAGACATTTTAATACTTTTGAAGGCCCCAAATTTTGACTTTTTCAGACTGTTTGAGGATACTCTGGATAATGTAAGTGTAGATGACTGCATGCACATGTACGCGCACACACACACACACACACACAGGCAGCTGGTGGTGTACCTGTTGTAGATGCTCTGGAAGGCCTGTTTGCTGGGCAGGAGGATGTAGGCCAGCGGCAGACTGATGTCCATGGCACACTGACACTGGGCCACACACTGGGCCTGGAACTGACACATCTCCTCTGGGTCAGCTGGAATCACCATCTACACCAGGGAGGGAGAGGGAGAGGGAGAGGGAGAGGGAGAGGGAGAGGGAGAGGAGAGGAGAGGAGAGGAGAGGAGAAAGTTAAGGCTGAATTCTTGATGAGATGGCTGATGGAGAAGATGTATGTGTGTATTTTTCTGTGTGTGTGTATGTGTTTGCGCCAGCGCACCTCCTCAGTCTCAAACATGGTGCGGTTGGAGGAGAAAGGAGAGCTGGTTTTGTCGTGGAGCTCACAGTGGCTCTCGAAGAACGTGGCCCCCAGGTCCCTGGCCAGGCCGAGGCCCAGCCCACCGAGACCCGCTCCTGGGCCCTGGGACTCTCCTCCGCTCACACGCACCGATATCCTGATGGCAGGGGCAAAGGATGAAGGAAGTGTGTGAATGCCATGACATCCCCCCGCATCCCCCAGGAAAGCCTTGGTATTGTAAAACGTGATTTCTGCTATATTGCAGCATGTAGTCCAACACATAAATATGTTCTGTGTGAATTACAGATCTACCCATCATCCTCAGGGTCACCACCACTGACCTGGGCAGGGAGTCACGGTTCCTCTTCACTCTGATACAGGGAAAGGAGCCTGCCTCCCAGCCCTCATATGACCCTGGGGGATACAAAACACATACATCGTTCATGAGAATTTATAAATGCCATTCTCTGTCTGCTTTTCGCATTTTAAAGGGCTACTTCAGCCAAAAACACATCCCTGGAGCCTTGGATGACAAAATGATGACATTTTAAGAGAGTGGATCTTCAAGATTTTAGAGATGCTGAGGGATGATCTTGATCTTTGGAGATTTTATGAACGACCAGACAGTACAGACGAAGTAGGAGTGCGTGCACGTGTGCCCAATCACCGTGCAGGTCGGTGAAGGAGGCCTCAAGCAGCTGGGTGAGGCAGGGGCCCGAGGGCTGTCCCGGGGCGGCCTGCTCGCTCTGGAGGTCCGGGGCCTCCTGATGCTTCACCTCCAGCTCCGTCAGCTCCAGCACCAGGGTCTCCTGCCGCACCGCCCTCTGGGTGGGGGGACGACGCTTGGGCAGGGGCCGCAGGTCCGGTATGGGGAAGCGGAGCTTGAGGACGGCGTGGGGGGACAGGAGGGAGAAGGAGGAGTATAGCTCACTGCTCTGGGTCTGGGAGGAGAGAGAGAGGGAGAGAGGTTTCTCTTAATATTCATTTATCATGGGAAAGTCACAGTCACACCGTTACAGATTTGCCGGAGCAGTTGGGGGTCGAGTGCCTTGCTCAAGGGCTATTTGAAAGCAGAGAGAGAGTAAGAGAGAGGGATAGTAGCATTTTTATTCATGTCTGTCTCAGCACAAATAGGCTAAAGTCGGACAAGACGGTTATCTCATGGGGCAGTTTCCAAAAAGCTAGTTCCATTTCAGGGTTTGATGTAAAATTCCATGACTTTCCATAACTAAGCTGGAGCGCTTCCATGACCTAAAAATTGTATTCCTTCCTTTTTTTTAAAAGTTTTTTTAGCTCAGAAAAGTTCTAAAGGGTGAACAGTGTGGTTACCACAAAAGTTGGGCTGCTGTGGAGAAGATCAGCTAAAAGTCACTCTCTAATGCAATGAATGTGTGAAACAAATTCTAATATACATTCTGGTATATTTCTGTGACTCATTTGTACAATTCCCCAATATTCCCTTATTTCCCCAGACAATGTATCACTTCCCTAATTTTCCCTGTCTGGAATACATCTCTTAAGATCCCATGATGCTCTAGAAATTCCATGTGTGTCCAACCTGCGTGTGTCCAGGTCCAGCAGTCTGTGTGGGACAGTGGCTGAAGGCCTTGCTCAGGCTCCCCAGGCGACTGAGGATGTCCAGGTCCAGTTCAGCGGTCAGCTCTGCCAGCTCCACTCTCACCACACTGTCTCGACGCACACCCCGCTGCTTACCCTGCAGACACACACACACACACAATTTTGCCATGACACCTTTGTCATTATCATCCTGGGTTTCAAGGAGGTTTTAGTGTCTCATGGTTTCATGTCTCATGGTGTCTCACATACACACGTAAACACTACTCCTTTGTGATGTGCCAAATGCTATGCACACAAACTGGTACACATCAAGTCTGAATGTGTGTGTGTGTGTGTGTGTGTGTGTGTGTGTGTGTGTGTGTGTGTGTGTGTGTGTGTGTGTTTGTGTGTGTGTGTGTGTGTATTTACCTTGCGCAGGTGTTTTTCGGTGAGGCCGTAGTGTAACTGAGCACACGGTCTGGCTGCAGCTCCGACTGTGAACAAACCAGCTCTCTGGAACTGGAGCAACTAGAGAGAGAGACAGAGAGAGAGAGAGAGATGTACTCTAATCTAATGGTGTACTCCTTAAGTTTGGTGAGAGAGAGAGAGAGAGAGAGAGAGAGAGAGAGAGAGAGAGAGAGAGAGAGAGAGAGAGAGAGAGAGAGAGAGAGAGAGAGAGAGACAGAGAGATGGACAGAGCTACACAGACAGATCCTCTACCTCGCTGTACTGAGGCTTGCTGTCCTCCCAGAGACACTCTAACAGTTCCAGCCTGCTGAAGGAAAGGTCAGAGGTCACGGCCCGATTGTGGCGACTCCCGCTGCGCATCTCACATGCAACCTGCACCGCCGCCCCCGTCAGTCTGGTGGAGACAGGGAGAGAGAGAGAAAGAGAGAAAGAGAGAGAGAGAGAGAGAGAGAGAGAGAGAGAGAGAGAGAGAGAGAGAGAGAGAGAGAGAGAGAGAGAGAGAGAGAGAGAGAGAGAGCTGTAGTTATTTCTGACATATACTTCTTTCTGAATAAGCTTCCTCTCATAGCTTAAAGTGTCTCTCTCTCTCTCTGAGTGTGTTGTGCTGAAAAATAAGAGAAGAGAAGAGAGAAGCTGTGTCTACATGCATTACAACTCACCAAAAGATTGTGTGTGTGTGTGTGTGTGTGTGTGTGTGTGTGTGTGTGTGTGTGTATTTCTACCTGAGGTGGGAGTGCGGGCAGGCCTTGGCGAAGCTGCCTCTCAGATGGTGGAAGTCTCTCTCGCTGAACATGCTGTCCTTGAAGAAGGCCAGCTCCCGGAAGAACACCTGAGACACCTGGGCCAATGAGGAGGCTCCGTCTGGCCCGGGGGGCGGGTCATCCTGCAGCAGGGTTAGGGTGAGGCCGCCCAGTGTCAGTCGCAGTAACGCGTCAGGCTTCAGCGGCTCTGACGGGCCACCGTGGGAGCGTCCTGCAAGGAAGAGGACGAGAGTTCAGTGTGCCGTGTTTTATGTCTTTTTTCAGAACACTTCATTTGGAAAAATAACATTAAAATGAAAAACATAGCAATTTGGTAAAACAACAAGCAGGCCTTGTAGGAAAAGAGAACAGCTGCATGGTGATTAAAATTCACAAAAGTGGCATAGCATGGGGAGAAAAATATTAGCTGTAATTATGTTAAAGCAATAACTTTAAAACCCAAAGCAGAATCTGCAGAATTATTTAGCCCTGGGCTCAGTGCTATGTGAAAAGCTCTTCTGAGTGCTTAGTGTTGAAAGGGGATGATTTCCATGGTGGTCCAGTACTTAAGAGATATTTTAGAGCTGAATTCCTTCACAGGGCTGATACAAACCCTTTAGTGAGCGTGTGTCGGTCCTGTACAGTGCAGTGTTGTTACCTCTGATGCGGCTGCTGGCCTGGGGCAGGCTGGACAGAGAGCCCGCTACAGGATATCGCCTGGGACAGTTCATCATGCCCTGGGAGGGGGAAATATATCAACTATCAGATCTGATATGGACTTATTGCCTTCATTGGTGATTTGAGGAGTAGATTTATAAGGTTGGTAATGCATTCTATAAAACACATAAACATATCCATTAGAAAATGCAAATGATGTGATCAGCATGGCAAAAAAACAAACAAGGAAAAAGCAGGACAGCAGTAATTTCCTATTAGAAAAATAATCAAAGGTCCAAAAAATGAAGAATCATATCCTTGAAACATGGAAAAACCTGCTTTTCTGCCTGTTTTTTTTCTTCACCTAGTACTTCCGTATTATATTATCTAAACTTTAGGTCATTTTAGGTATAATTTTGTAGCTCTACTGTACTAGTCTCTCCAGAGAAATGTAGATGTAGATGCCATGTTGACACGCACACACACACACACACACACACACAGTCAGACAGACGCAGGCTGTACCTGTGCAGACAGAGCTGCAGGCTGTGTGAGGCTGTTCAGGCTGTGTGTAGAGGACTCCATGTCACTGTCTGACAGCTCGCTGCCGGAGCGCACAGACGTCACACTGCTGGTCATCCCAGCAGGACCCATGGAGTAAAACATCTCTGTAGGGACACACACACACGCACAGTGAAAACTATTGAAAACACACACATAACAGAAAGTTGCGAGGAGGAGAAGAGGGAAGGAGCAGCTGGAGTGTTTTCAAAGCCATGTCCAGATCAGCACTCTTCTTTCTAGACACTACAGAGACTGGTATTACACCTCCAGGTTGGGTTCTTCATTGAACTAACAGCCAATACGAAAGGCTGGATCTCTGCATTTAACGCAGCCAGGCAGAAGACTGATTTCCTGTACCTTGTATAACTTGCAAAAATAAATATAAGGCTGTAGGTTTAGCTATATATGAATGTTGTATATTGATGTTATATTGATTGAAATTAAGTCATTCAATAAAATATAATGAATCTAGTCTGTAAAGGGGTTATCAACTAAGGACAAATTATCTACTATCATAGTACCAGTTTGTTTTATTTGTTTTGTTTTTGTGCTACCAAACCATTTTGTAAAAACAGGTTACACTTTTTTAAAGATAGTAAATATCTCACTTTGCGTTTTCGGTGACTGGTATTGGCTGAAAAGCAACATCCCGGAGCATGCCTGCTAACATTATGCTGTATCTCAGAAAGACAGGTGCAGCGGACCTGTGCTGCCCTGCGTACCTCCGTTCTCCAGGCCGCTGAGGTAGGGTTCCAGGTCGGCCTCGGTGTCCCACTCCCTGTCCCGGGGGCTGGAGCCCAGCTGCTTGCCGAGGTCCTCCTCGATCAGACGCAGGTCGTCGGAGTCTAAAGGACGGCTGTGCACCCCCTCGCCCTTACTCTCTGGCTCTGGGGGAGGGGAGGACAGAGTACTGAGTTCATGTGTGTGACCTCAGATTTAAGAGGCATTTACAGACATCTGCAACCTTACTCTCTAGCTCTGGGCTATGCAGGAAACAGCACAGGGTTACTGTCTGGGTCTGTGTGCATCTGTTCTGAGCCCTCATACTGTGGAAAATAGTTTTATATTATGTATCCCAAAAGCCTGTGGGCACCTGATTACTCTCTGGATCAGTGGAAGTAATGCATGCTTGATGTGCATATACTGTATATGTGTGTGTGTGTCTGGGTACATGAATGTAGGTATGCCTAGTACAGCTGACTCATCATAAGCACTAAGGCTGGATAAAGGAGTATTTGCCATCGCTGACTGAGAGGAGGAGGGAAATCTCCAAGCCATTTAAAAGCTGTTTTATTCTGAAGCCTATCTACTTTGACTATTATATATTCATGTTCTCATAAAAGCCCTAGCTATACATCTGACTGATTTAGAGTTATTACTAACAAAAAGTAAATAAGCTATTAGTGTCTGTGCCCTCCTAACAAGTTGGGTGACAGAGGCCCTGGTTTTTATTTCAAATATTGAAGTTTCATTGATAAACACCTTCTTGGAGGTTCTGGTAGGTCAAAATGACAAACAAGATCTATTAATGCAAGAACTACATCCTAGACTTTGGAGTGACCTGCCTGAGGAGCTTAAGCTGGCTAAATCACCATCATCTTTTAAATCACTACTGAACAAGAGGCACTGGAGCTGCCTAATGTCCCGCCATAATCACCATGATATATTACACATAACCAGTTATGCTAATTGGGTCTTAAATTAAGTTAATTAATGTATTAATTAGCAAATATTTGTATTTGATTGTATCACTCTGATTCACTTTTTTGATATAATTATCTTTTGTTAATTGCCTTTGATGTATTTTTTGGTTTTGCTTTCCTGTTTTTGACTGTTTTTTATAGTTTTTGCTTTGCTTAAATTGCTTTTTACTGTTGATTTTTGTGTTTTTTCTTGAGATTTACTCCCCTGTGAAGTGTTTTGTAGCCGTTTTGAAAGGCGCTAGACAAATAAAGATCACAATAACAACTACTCTAATAATGGGTGTGTGTGTGTGTCTCACTGTACCAGTGTCTATGCAGAGGGCTGCCAGCAGGTCTGTCAGATGGGTTATTTGATCTGGAGACAGCAGCATGTGGACGCAGCCCACCTTCCCATCCAACTCCAACTGATAGACGGGGACAGAGCGAGGAGGGGAGCAACACAAAGACAGGAGTCAACAAGAGAGGACAGGCACATGTTTGATCACTGTAGTATTTATGAGAGATCTGATGATCTTATGTTACACACACACACACACACACACACACACACACACCTTTGGTCCGGGCAGCATGTCGTTCTGTTTGATCTTGACGTTGGTCTCGATGAAACCGGAGCAGCTTCCTATGAGGAGCGGCTGAGGAGGAGGACAGGAGGGGGCTGCTGGGGGCTTCTCGTCTTCCTCCTCATCTTCATCTTCCTCCTCCTCTCCCTCCTCCTCCTCCTCCTCTCCTTCACTAGCCGTGGCGGAACCTGGGGGGTCCTCTGAAGGACCCTAAGAAAAGGTAAGACAAGTCTGTGAGTGAGTGGGAGAGTGCCTGGATGTGAATATACAGTACATGACACAAGTTTCACACCTGTGGGTAAAATTCAAGGTGTCACAAAACATGAGAGCTGCAGCTTTTTACGGTCGTAAGACAACGGATACATTTTGTGTAAGTAGCTATAACTTATTCTTGTGAAGTTATTCTATTCACTTCAGTTGCTAAAATTATCTAGCAAGAGAGAAGAACAACTCATCCTGCTCTGTTAGCTGACTAGGTGTACTGTAGGAGTAAGAAACTCTTCCATCACCTGTGCTGTCCCAGTGCTGTCGTAGAACAGCTGAACGGAGCTCAGCTGGAGGATCTTGTGCAGGAAGGCGGGGGGCTGGTGGATGTCGACAGGCACGGTAGTCTGGCTGGCTGGGTCCCGCACCGCCTCGTCACAGTACTCCAGCCTGGAGCACCACACACACACACACACACCCACACACACACAAAGAAGAAAGATGAAGGAGGGACTCTGCCGTGACAAATGCACGTAATTACATGCACAGAAACACACACTCGACTACCTGGAACCCCTCAGTCACCTAGGAAAAGAGCCAGTTTTCACCATGAACATGAGATCAATGGAAGAATCAGAATAACACCATTAGACATACGGAGATAATCCATACATGTGACTGCTAGTTTGTGTGTGTGTGGAAAATATGGTCTTCATTTTGAGAAGCACTAACAACACCACTGCGATGTGAGACAGAGGCTACTAATCCTCTCCACCATGGTTGAATTTGTTTATGTAATTATACCAAGGTATCACAATCAATTTGGAAATTATATATTGATTTTTAAAAATAGTACACATAGCACCTTTAACTAGATGTTAGATTTTCTCAGTTACCTAATTAATTGGCCACTGTCAGGATTGCTGAAACATACTCCTACTGCCAGTGCCTTGCTCTCTCTAGAAGAGATAGTGACATTGACTCTAGCTCCAGACGCACCCTGTTAAATAAACACTACGACTGTTACACGCTTGTCCCACACAGGACTGCTCTCGGATCAGAGTTATTCTTTTAAAAACAGGCTGTAAAGACAACAGGGGGCCTTCTGGTCACTGACCCCAGATCAGCAGTGCTACCCCGAAAAACTCTGTCAATAAGACAGGAAAACGTGGAAGGTTCAACAGTGCCACAGTAGTGCACGTTTTCAAATGCCAACAGACTCATGGGACATGTGGGACCAACTGACACACACAGGAAATTAACACTGGGAACTGATGCTACCTGGTGATGAATGGAGTGACAAGATGGCTATGGATGGGAACAATCTGAGGGCCACTGTAATTATCTCAATAGCAGGGATCCACTGTTTAGCGCGTATAATCATATATTTCGAATTTAGTTTCAATAATAAATAATTGTAGAATATTGGCACATTATTGAAACATTTCATTTAATTTAGAAGGGCCGCTGCAGCTGAAAATAGTCAATGTGTTGATATAACATGCGGTATAACGTGCAGGAAAGAATTATCATGTCAAAACAGGACTAATAATCATATTGAATAATCATGACTGCAATATAAAGAGGGTTCAGGGTCATCGACTCCCACGACATCCCATATTGACGGCACCTTGAGCACAAAACACCATCATCAGTCACTGACAAAACCCTTGTTCAATTGAATGACTTCGCGAATACAGGCCCTGACTTTAACAAGCTGCACTGGGAGGCACTTTGACAACACAAGGCTGAGGAGAGCATTTTGATAACTCTACAGTGGCCTCCTCTGCTTATCTGCTCACACACTTTAGGGGTGAGTGGAGGAAAGATGAAATCTGATTCCAGGCCACCATTTTGCTTTCTCTCTCTGTTGATGTGGAAGAAAGAGACATTTTTATCCTTTAATGTGAGTGATAAAAAAGTGAAACACAACAAAACAGGGCATCTGGGTAGAAAACTGGATGCCTTTATGCGATAGGACAGATCTGGAAAATCCTGCTGACCAATGAGTTTCAGCTCATCCTGTGCAGCAGCTTCTTTGTCTTTTTCACTTGAAGTGCCTCAAATCCAGTTTGTGTATTTCACAGTTTTTATCCCTCACAACATGGGCTGCAGAGTGTTTTTATGTCTTTATGGCTATGGCCCATCTATAAGAACACTTCACTTGTGTACTTTGACAAAGGAGCCCCACATAACGTCCCTCTCCACTTGCTATAATACAAGTGATCAGTCAAATGGGAAAGGCTTTTGCACATACACAATGATGACAATCAATGGTGCAGAAATGCACCACTGATTTGAGTTGAGTTTACAGAGGACATAGACTTCAATGTCATGTGAAATCCCTTAAAAAAACAAAGTAGAATTGATTTTCTAAACGGTGCATTTATCTTAATCAGTGGTCAAGCTGTAAAGGATAATATGCCAAACTGCCAAGTTTGTTTCACAACCAAATTATTAGGTTTTTCTTTTTGATCGGGTGAGTAATACATAATTCCTAAAGAAAGCAGAGCAGAAATGAAGAAGAGAGAGACAGATTAGTCAGTAACTCATGTCAACAAGCCCTTCTCTATGCATCAAGCCATGCCCAGTGCCCCAGTGCCCCAACTGATGGAGTGTGCAGTACATGCT
Organism: Centroberyx affinis; assembly: GCF_046629955.1. Taxonomy (NCBI): domain Eukaryota; kingdom Metazoa; phylum Chordata; class Actinopteri; order Beryciformes; family Berycidae; genus Centroberyx; species Centroberyx affinis. The sequence goes on along the minus strand of NW_027280343.1, from coordinate 133,650 downwards.
TATCACTTTTTCACTTCTCACTTCTTCATATGTTCTCTTGCAGGACAGATCAAGAGAGTCTGCCCCTGCTGATCCCCAGCAAATTTCTAGTTTAGTCTAATACATTAAAAGCAACTGAGGTAGGTTTTCTATCATTGCCAAATGAACTGTAAAAATAACCTTTGATGTTACATTTCTACAGCCACCATGAGCTGCATTCTATCAGCATATTTCAGCAACAAATCAAAGCACAGAAACACACCACTGGTGTTATGGTTTTTGAGGATGCGGTTTCTGTTAGCATTTCAAATTGTGATCAAAATTAATTTCACAGTAGTGCAACAATCCTACACACAGCAAACAACAACATGATGGAGAAGTGAAGAATCAATAGGTTTGCAAAGGAACAACCAATCTTGTTATCTGCAACACATGTTCTTTGAGTGAATCTTTAAAGGAAACTATGACCTACCGTTTGATGTGCACCTCTAAGGCAACACCTGTTTCCAGGTCCAGGGGCTGGTGCTCGATGCGGACGATAGTGTCCAGGAAGGTGACTTTAATACGACGAAGGACTGCGCACACAGACGGGATGAGAGACACGCAAAGGTTCATTAACGCTGATCCTTCAAATCCATCCCTGTGCTTAGCCATATATGTTCAGACTGGGATGTCGGCACAACTTATCATTGGAGAAATATTCCCACAATTATTGTGAGCCAAGCTGGTTTGAAATAACTGAGTGCACATAATTACTGAGGGACAATTTGGATGTCTACATAATGACAGTCTGTGTAAATGGTGTTTGTTTCTGTGAAGGCTGTCACTTGTTTGCAAAACTGGGACAGGGACCATTCATAGCCACATACAATCTCTCCCTCCTCCTCACACACACACACACACACACACACACACACACACACACGGCTTTAACCCACCCGTCTCAATGGTTTGTGCAAACATCTCAAGCCCCTCCAGCGGAGCAGGCGGCTCCTCGGACGCCTCTGGGGGGTCCTTCAGGCACTCCTGGGCCAGCTGCATGCTGGAGGTCATGCTTGATGACCAGCCTTGGGAGTCCCAACCCCCACCTGGATGCAAACAAACCCACATGGGATTCAGTGATTTCCATGCTTCAGGGTTGCCATGAAGACAATGGATGATAAATGATGACTCATGATCAAACCTGCATCATTTCTCTCTTTTCCCGAGCCAGTTTATTTTTACTTTGTATATTATCTCTCTGTGCTTTGCCCTGTTTGTACAGAGATCTGACTGACATGCGTGCGCTACTTTTGTGACTGGGCCATTACACCCCAGCATCCAACACAAACACGCATAACCTCCTCGGTTCGTCTCAGGAAATGAGTTCGACACACATGGAAGTTCATGGTTGCAACCCTGAGCTTTCTGCACAGTATTGTATTGACTTGTACAGCATATAAAGGTCTTCAGTGACAAATTAACTGTGATTAAGTACTTGTAATAGAGTGGCCTCTATTACAAGTTTCAAAACTCCTAAACTGGACATAGGGTCTCATGCATTTTCTTGCACAAGCTCGTTCATACACAGATTTATGTGTGCTTCTTTATATTATACTAATCTCAATGTGTTAAAACTCACAAAACAAACACTTGTCTATGCTCATTTCCAGTGCAAGTCTCTACAAATGGAATGGGTTGGGGACAAGTAATGAAAACAGGGATAAATTAGTGTTTACAAATAGGGACACAGGAACACGTAGCTTCAAACTGGGACAGTCCCAGGATATCCAGTCACCCGACACTTGGCTGACTGGTGCATGTTTGGTTTCCCAAATGGAAGACCCAGCAGTGAATCCAAGCGGTTACTCAGGCAGGCATTTCGTCTGACTTACTGGTCCGGTACTTGGGTCTGCATGTTATCTGAAGACCAGAAACCTCTAAGGTGCAGTGGTCGGTCACCAGAGCTTGCCAGGGGATGGTCACCGCTATGCTGCTCACAAAGCCATCCACAATCTCCAGAGGTGCCCCAAGAGACTCCAAAAGCTCATTGACCGCCTGCGGGTTAAGAGGAAACAGTCAGCAAGGAGTGTGAAGGAAAGAGAAAGCGAAAGGGAGAAAGAGTTGAGAACAATAGCTTTCATATTTTCCTCATGGCTCTAGGTGTGGATTGTAAAACTGCATTCAAAGGAAGTGAACAGCTAACATGGCTGGGGAAATATCTGGTATTTCACTTAAGACAGTATGTAGACATTGATGAATCATGAGCAACTGTTGAGCCAGAGATATAACTAGTCTAAGAGATTCATGGGCTTGCTTCCTCTAAGTGCTGTTCCTCGAAGAAAGGCGAGCTAGCCTGAGGACATGACGCTGAAGATTGTTGTTGAACTCGAGTCCAATTGCGAAACAGCCAAGGGTGCATGAGTCCGAGAAAAACACACACGATGCCTGGAGTGCTAGGAAGTTGACAGCCACACTCTTTGTGCAAACTCACCCACACGTCGAGGTTAATTTCCTTGATGACACCGCTGCCATTATACAAGTCCAAGCCCAGCTGGTCCAAACTCAATCGTTCCTGCAAGAAGTGGCCGAGGTAGTGCTGTAGGAGGTACCGACAGGCCCGCTTCTTGATTGAGCCCGACCAGGGGAACAGCCAGCGAGACATAGGGCCAGAGAGAGCGGGGAGAGGGAGCGAAGAGGTGGCGGAGGAGAACAAGTGCGAATACAGTCCTCTGGCAACTGCATAACAGACAAAAACAAAGTGTGCAAACAAGGAATGAGCCTCACAGCTAGCTACAGGGGGCTAAGGAAGGGGGTAAACCGTAACTCTTCTTCTCCCCTTGACACAAAAACTCGAAAATCCTTTGTGTCAGGACCGACGAGAGTCCGACGTTGTTTGAACAGACGGTACTCCTGCTGTCTTCAGTTGTTTCGGTTCATATTTTCGCCACGTTTGTGTCGAATTGGAGCGACGGGTCCTGGCGCATATCTCTTGTTTCAGGGTTGTTTATTGTTATCATACGCCAACTGATGGTATGGTGAAGACGTCCGTGCGTCATCACGTCATCGTGACGAAATACCCGGAACAGAGATTACAAAATGACGCCATCTTTGTAAGGTCAAAACCTCCTTGGTCAATACCATGGATGGTCAATACAGCCAGCTTGCTCAGACATTCAAGATCAAACACCATGAGGCCTGTTGCCTGGCTGTCATTGAGAATAATAATGTTCTTATTTGACTTGCCATGTTAAATTAAGGTAAAATAAATACAAATGTGATCATGATGAAATTGTGTGGATATTGTATCATACTGTATCATCACAACTGCCAATGTCCCTATATGTGGCTCAAGTGAAATGGATAAATTGAAGAATGAAATGATATATTGCTAAACATTATAATCAAATATAATAATACCAAATCAAGTTGAACACAAGTGAAGTCATTGTCCATTTGACTTTATTCCTATGAAATCAGGTACACTATACAAATGACTAAAAACTAAGGTTACAATAACAACCAAAATTTTATTATAACATCTGTCTTTGAAGTCAAACAACTTTGACAATTGGTTGTTAAAACAAAGCATCAGTAAAGACAATCAGCATGGTCTACATCAGCTTTAATAAAACAAGGCAAAGAAAGAAAAGGGGTAAAACAAAAAATCCATATAAATAAAATTACAGTTCACTGAAAATCAATGATTACTATTTCACAGAAGGTATCATTTATTTATTCATTTTGTGAATGCAACGTCAGGGATCTTGCCTTCCGTCTGCAAAGAGAAAAGAGGACAAAGCAATTTTACTTACTGTAACAATTATCCAATCTCTATGGATTAACATGATCATAGCACTGCAGGAAAGTGAAATGTTTCACTTCTGTTACCTTCAACTGGGTGAAGATTTGTGCAGCTCTGCTGAAATCCCACTCATTGTCCTGTAGACACCTGCGACAGAACACAGAACAGTGTGAATAAATTACAGCACCAAACGTGGCCAATATGCACTGATATACTGCATTAATGTACATATTCACTCCCTCACACACAAACAGGCTTACTTTTGGGACCACTCCAGGTTCATGCCGGACTTCAGAGAGAAGGCTGAGAGCATCTCCTGCTGCGGTGCGGTGAGCGTGGGCACCGGGCTGGAGGACGGGGTCGGGGCGGGGGCCACAAAGGCTCGGCGGATCTCCTCCGTTGTGGCCATCCGGATGAAAAGCTGGTCGTTCACTATGCACAAACTGTGGCATAAGGGGCAGAGGGTAAATAACGACATTTGTTTTATGTATTTGAGTTAAATAACTTCCACTTCCTGGTTTACAGGCCCAATTTCCTTTTGGAGCCCATTATTTTTTGGGCACACACAGACACACACACAGACACACACACTTCAAATTGGTCTACAAAAATGATACACATACACATACTTTTAGTCCTTGCATAAGGCTTTGTCAATACAACTTTTAATTTTTGTTGGCAGCTATATAGTTCATGTTCACAGTTTATCAGGGAATCTGCAGGCTTCGGAAAGCCAAATTTAAGACTTTTAAGACCTGGAATTGAATTTAACAACTGAAATAAACTGAAACAAAGCTGGCAAAACCAGCCTATTTCTGGTTCAATATAGCTAATCAAAGTTCCAAAACTATAAATGGGCAGAATAAGAAAAAGGACAACAGGAAATTAATTGTTAGTTGTTTAGTAAAGTAGATATGATGGAAAAACACAAACAAAAACATGTTTTGTGTATTAACCCTGTTCTGTATTAATCTAAGAGTGGACATGCAGTGCAAAGAATAATTGCATGATGAAAAAAAAAGACCTCTGATAAGTAAGGGATAATGCCCGACGAGGTGTCCATTATCAGGAATTAATTGCCTCCGCGGAGTCCATTAATTCCTGATTATGGACACCTTGAAGGGCATTATCCCGCTTATACCATGGTCACTTGCCAAAGAAAAAGAAATTAAGACCATTCATTTATATTTTAATGCGTTTTGTAATCAAAATCTAAAGTTTTTCACAAGCCATAACTCAGTTTCCCTGGTAACACCTGAGGGTCTGACTAATACCTGGAACAATCATTACCATCCCATAAGGTTCTTATGCAATGGAAACGTTGTTCATTCCTCCAGTAAATAGGACGAACCTTAGATACGACTTGGCAACGGGAGATATTTCTAGTCCGCTCAGCTCATAGAAGCCTTTGGCTCAGCTATGAGCCAGAAAGCTAACGTTATGCTAGCAACATTCAAAGTCAATAACATTGTGTACGGTTGACAAACAGTAAATATAATTTGACAGTATGTTTAACAACAAGACTAGCTAGCTATCCAGCCATGTCATTGTCCCCAAATCAATATCAAGATTTTCACGAACATACAAATTGTAAACGGAGGCTTTGACTGCGTCCCTGTTGCTATGGTTACTCATTTTAGATACAGGCTGATACGTAGCCAGCGCATTAATTTAGAACGGTGAACAGACAGTTTCACTGGAACTACTTAGTAGGTGTCCATTATCGGGAATTAATGGACACCCTGTAGCCAATCAGAATCAAGTATTCACCCAGACCATGGTATAACTGTAATTAAGGCATTTTAATACTTTAACTTACTTTTTAGATGTAGCCAATTCATGTTAAGACCTTTTCAGACTTTTTAATGAACCACAAACACCCTGTTAATGCAGGTACCTCATTCCACACAGGGTGCAAAGCAAGACCAGACAAGGATGTTTGCCCTAATGTTCAGTTCATTTTCTTCATGACTCACAACCACAACTCTTGTTACTAATGTAACATTTCAAAGAGGCAATACAAGAAGTTGATATAAACCAATGGGAGCTCATTACACTTACCCAGAATTCCCCGCAGGGACTGTGATAAAGACTCGAGAGAAGGCCATAGTGGAGTCCCGCGATTTACCATCCACTGCGACAGAAAAACACACAAGACACAAATCAGCCACACAACAATCAACACATGTACACTTGCAGTTGTTGAGAATCACACATTTGAATATACATAAATAAAATAAATAAAAACTGACCTTCTTTGAAAATTCCGCTCACTGTGAATGACAGTAGTGTATTCTGGAATTGGAAAACATGCAGAATTAATACAGAGAAAGATTTGTTAGGAGTGGTACAAGCACATTACTTGTAGTGGCATGAATCTCCGTGACAACATGGATCAAACATGAACCCACCGTGTAGGTGTTTACATCAACGGTGAAGGAGGCAGTGTCATGCTGAGTTTTGGGGAGCTCGTTGAGGAAAGCCACCACGTTTAGTCGCGTGTGTTTTAGTAGGCGAAACCGGATCGCTGTAGGGAGCAAGTTTCAGAGAGGGAACCATCAGACGCTGTTTTTAATTACACATAGCAACAATTAGTCTGAACAATTCAGAACCCATGATAGGTCAGCAGCTAGACAGGTAAACTCACTGGAGTCTTTGATCCGCTTCAGGTTTCGAGTGTCTTTGTGGTACTCTCCCAGACCGCTCCTAAGGAGAAAAACGAGAGAAGAGGGACAGATGGAATCACTGTGAATACAGCTGAGACTCAAACAGGGAGGGGTCAGGAATGGGATCAGGGAGAAAAGCAGAAAATGATGGGGGCAAAAAGGAGCAAAAAGAAAGCAAGGCATCTTCAAAATGGAAATGAATTACAAATTAAACACAAGAAAAAATGGAAATTACATTCCTGCATGTGTTAATGTAGTGCTGCTGTTGTGTGTATGTGTGTTTGTGTGTGTGTTCTCACCTTGAGGGGTTCTGTGTGGAGTAGGGTGTCATGAGCGATAAGGAAGCTCCATCATGGTAGGCATCCAGAAGAGGCTGTCTGTCCCCTGAGTCGTAGATACTGTAATATCTGCAACGTAGCCATATGTAACATGACTTCATACTGCTGTGTTTATTCATGAATCAAGCTGATCAAGTCTCTGCATAATTCTTTCAGCCCACACCCCTTTTTCTAGAACTGTATGTGTAATGGTTCTATAAAAAGCAGTACTGATAAAGCTGTCACTAATCAGTTGGTTGCAGGTTCACCCAGGTCCAGTAATTTCCTATGGTGTTTGGTAACATTAAGCACACTGTATTTGGTAACACTGAAGTGTTTGGTAACATATGTTTTGGGGATGATGCAAGGTAGCCTAGACCGCACACCACAACACACTAAATTCTGGACCAACATGTGGAACTGCTACCAATCTTCTGGTCACACAACAGTATGTGAATCCAAGAGCTTATTTGCCAAAAAGTCAGTGTGTTCCTTTCAGACATGAGCTGGCCTTAGATCACAACTGGGTGTAAAAGGCAGAAACTCACTGTTGCAAGAAGCGCAGGATGAGAGCCTTGATTTCATCGGAGCCAAAAGCGCTGCCCTGGATCGTCAAAAGGAAAAACATTTGTCAGGAATGTAAAGGAGACAACAAGCCAGAGGTGAGAGACACTTCTATTCACAGACTTTCAGCTGGAGGAGGAAAATGCAGCTTTACCCCACATCACAGAAATTATATACTGACAGTGTGAAATCAAGATTGCCACCATAGAGGGTTTATATGCCGTGTCCATCTGTAGACATCAATATAATATCAGTTCAAGTTCAATAAGCCAAATGAGACAAAACTAACAAGTTACCTTGCAGGGGGGGATGGCAGTGGGCGTTTCCACGTCAAAGCCTATGGGCGGGGGGAGGTCATGGCCATCCTAAAAACAAGCAAAACAAAACACAGGATGTGAGGGAAGACACAAGAGAATTTGGTGGTGGAGGAGCTCTCTGCCACCCTCCATTCAATTCAGTTCCTTCATGGACATGACTATTCATCAGAAATGCTAGTTTACAAAATGTATTTTTTCAAAAGCCAGTCAAACTATATTGACATGATTAAGTATTTTGTTTGAAAACATGGACTATACAATAGTGCATAATCACCAATATAAATAACAACCTATAACAATACCAAAATTGAGACCATGTAGTTACACAAACCATTGAAAAGCCAGTAAAGACACAGAAGGCACTGTAACCATTGAGTGTGTAGGCGAGTGTGTCTGCCTATGTGTATGCATGTCTTGGGCCATGCTGCTCATAAAATATACTATATGTTTTAATGGCCTTGGGATCAGGTGTAAAACAAAATTCCCTCCCCAATCATAATGTCGGCTAAATGCATGATGAGGGTGGTTTAACAGCTGTCCTTCAAAAGAGATAATTGAGAACCCGTAATATTGCCATGATGCACATATCCTCCAATACACATCCAATTCATCCTTAGTGAGGAGGGATGATGGCAACAGGAGGAAGAGAGGGGATAAAAGCAAAGGTCTGGACTTACCAGTTTGAGAAGCCGGGGAAACCTCTGCCGCACAGCACTGGTACGGGAACAAAAGCATGAGCGGTAATGTTATCATCACAGACTGACACACACTCAGGCAAATCATGCTCACCTAAGCAGATACCGGCATTCTCAGTCACACCTGCTGACTCACTTATCGTCATACTGTGCCATGTATCTGATGTGATGTTATGCTGCTACGTTGTGCAGAATGTTTGGGACAGTACAGTCCCATATGCGTTTAAGTACATAGGGAAAAAAATGGAGTGGAACTAGAACCAGTGTCCCTACAGAATTTCATTTTCTGTGATACAAGTAAATCCACTAATGGACTAACGTACACGCTCAGTTCTTCCCTCCAGTCTCATGCTGTGCCCTTTGACACTTCTCCCACCCCAAAGTGTACTTACCAGCAGGTATACTCACCCTCTCCCCCAATACGGAGATATACACAGATCTCTGACACGGGGAAGCAACATACACACACACACTTTTACCAGGAGCACACATACAGAGACCCACCATCTACAAGACTGAGCTGGAAACCAGCGAAGACAACTGTTTTGATTTAGTAAAATTAAGAAGTTATGTTATTGCTGGGAGAGAGGTGGTTACCGCCAGTCTCGTGTTACCGTCCCCCCCAAAGTCTGGCCAAGATGTTGGAGAACAGATGAGTCTAGGTCACCAAAAAACAAAACAGGGTCTGGGTAAAAAAAAATTACATTCACACACACAGACATCTGACTAGCACATTTAGTGTAACATTCAGGAGAGGTGCCAGTTGCTATGAATCATGTGAGAAAGAAAGGTGAGTGAGTTTGCTTGGTGTTTGACCCCACGGCTATCAGGACAGGGATAAAACTCCTGAGAACAAAGCAGAACAAAAAAGGACAGCTGGCCTCAGTGTGAGCTGGACCCAGCCGTCCCACAGCTCATCCCATAGGCTTCCCCCACTGCACAAACATAACCGTGTGTGGTAAAGTTATCTCGCCACCACCACCACCACCATCTTCTTCCTGTTAGTCTTCCTGCACAAGCGCTGACTGGACCCAGTGAACTGGGCTGTTCAAGTCCTAGTTTAATTTGGACCCAAGCCTCTGGCTACAGAGGGACTGGGAGAGTATGAGGCATTCGGCCTAAGTGATTGTTCCCTACCCTGCTCTGTTTGCTTAGTTGATGTGTAACAACATTTCATATTTCAGCTTGTTTTGTATTGGTCACAGCCTTCATCAGATTGGGAGAGGTAGTATTTTCATATTTTGCTGTTTGAATTATTTCAGGCAAAATTGAACCTGATCAATTTCCAGTAGAGAACATTTCCCTCAGAAGTAAGGATATTTGGCAAACTCTCTCCACTGTATTCACTGAGAGAGCAGCAGAGGCCGCTTTTAGGCCAAGGAGAACCAACTGAGAGGAAGAGACAGACTGCTTTTTCTCTTTGGCTCATTGTTGCTCATTTGGTCTGAGAATGACACTTGTCCCCCTCCGCCTCGACCCAACGGCTTTTCCTGTGTCGTCGTGTCTTCTGTTTCTTCTCGTCACTTTCTCAGTGAGTCAGCGCTCACAGTGACTTAGGCCGAGTAATCGTGACTGTGCCTGCCTTAGGTTGTCCCGAGGTTTGAAGGTGGGATCTTACCCGTCATGGGCTATCCAGCCTTCCATACTGGCCTGTTGCAGGACGCCAATTGGGCAAGGATGCTATGAGGGGAGGGGAAACAATCATTGGCTGTCACCAGTGGGTTTACTTTGTTTGGTCCAAACTTTTGTCAATTGTCAACACAACAATTGTGGGTTGCCTTCTCTCCAATAATCAGCCTACTCTACTATACAGTACTGCACAAGAGGCTGTTGTAGATTAATGTTGTCCAATGTAGTTCACTTCGATTTGTGTTACAGGACTGGCACACTGCATGCCCTCTGTGCCTTGAGAAATGTCTTGCCTAGTTGTCAGGGCTATGCATCATCAGCGGTGCAATGGTGTTTTATTGCAGTTTTATGGGACGACTAGGTAGGATGGCAGCAGGGGAGTGCTGGGAACAGCATCACTGAGAACTTTAAAGCAGACAAAAGCTTGAAAAGATGCCCCACAGAGAAGATGAAGAACCGACAGAGACAAGATGGCTTTCCAACCCGTGGAGAGTTTAAGTGAGCTGAAAGGAAGACATTGGGCTGTGGAACTGCATTGCGGCCAGTTGTCCTCTTAGCAACAATTGGAAGGAAGAAATGTTTAGTTTGCAGTGTGAAAAGGAAATGTTAACTGCAAAGTGGGAGGAAATGCTCAGGTGTACAACAAAGGAGTCTGAATTAACCTTTGAATTGAATAACCTATTCCCTCTCTCACACACATGTACATACAATTATGTTGGGGGATAAGAGACTGTTCGTTTGTGAAAGTGAACAGCTTCATCTTGATCTGAAAGTTCGTCCTTGACTCCTGGGGAAATGGCTTCCAGTTATTGTATGGGCAACACACACACACACAGGCTTGCTTACTGTTTACGTGGCAACTTTTGTAGCACACTGCTGCCTATACTAGACTCAAACATACCCAAAGGCACACACGCGCGCGCGCACACACACACACACACGTACGTGCACACGCGCACACAGACACACACACCACTCAGCCCACTCCCCCCCAATCGCTAACTGACCTGATGTAGGAGGCCTGGTCCTTGAACAGGTCACACAGAGGGTTCCTGACCAGCCATAGCTCCACCAACTTCAGGCCTTTCACCTTGTCCAGCTCCCGGTCTGACTTCAGCTAGAAGACAACCAGACAGAAACAGAAGTAGTTGGTGAGAAACGGGGAGAGAGAAAAAAATCAGAGAAACAACAACTCAAGTGAGAGATGGAAGTAAAATCAATCAACCACACAGTATTTTACATGAAAATGGCTGTAAAAGCTGAGGGGCAGAAGTCGTGCCTGCCTGTCAGTCTTTCTAATGATTGAACAGTCAGTCAGTCTCACCTCATTGTGGGACAGGTTGAGAGTCTTCAGATTGGGTGCCTTGGTGACCAATTCAGCCAGTTCGTCCAATTTCTGAATACGATTGTTGCTCATGTTCAAGCACACCAGCTGATAGTCAGAAAAGGAGAAGAATGGAATAAGCTAAGCAGATTCTGATCGACCCATCTCACAAACAGCTAGCCAGGGTGCGCACCTACTAATTAAAATGTGGTTATTTCAATAACACTAGTAGCATGTTGACTTGTCATGTCGTGTTGGTTTCTTCCAGCAAACAAGATCAAAAGGTTCACTGTACAGACATTACCTCTGGAATGTTTTCTTCAATGATCTTGACCACAGCCTCCATGCTTGACTTCCTATTCAGGATGACTTCAATGTTCTGGGATGCCAGGTCTGTCACATAAAACAGCATTCAAGTTCAGATTCCAACTCAAATCTAGCAATCAAGATACTAATAAAATATGCTGAATTGGAATGGGAATTTATACCATTTTTACTGACAGTAAAATGGCATAAGGAACTATGAATCTACAAACAGAAATATGACAAAACAGGCACAGCTGACAGCAGTTTCTCAGACATTATCTACCAATGAACTTAACTGATTGTTAAAAGTCCTCACCCTCAACAAAGCATGTTACTCTATCTCATGTTTATAATGAGTTCAGTCATTTGCTCTTATTGGCTAACATCACATCTACGGCAGGTTGTAGTAAAAGATACTAATAGCCTGTTTGGTTAGTTTCCGCTTTAGCACAGAAAGGTTAAATTGCAACTTCATTCAGCAGTTGGCAGTCAATTTTACATAATAACTACTTAAAATTGTATATTAACTACTTAATGTTGCCAAACTTAACACAAAGTAGCAAGCACCACTGATGTCAACCTGTCTTTACCTCAATAGTACACAGATCCTACCCAGCTAAGGTTGGTTGTAGTAGACAGACAACCCGGGCTATGAATTAAGATTTATTAAGATTCATTTATAATTAATCATTTGATTCTCAGCAACTTTATAGGTAAAACCGAGGCAAAGTACTGACATCCTGAAATATCTGTCAGGCCCTGTTACAGAGTGGCTACTTACCCGAGTCTGTTCGGATGTTGTTCAAGTCAAGTGCTTGCTGGGAGCCATCAAAACGCTTTGCCATGCATTGCTGTGAAAGACAAAAAAAATGCCTATTATAACAGATCTCATCTGGACAGCACAAACTTGCCAAAAGTAATAAGCAGTGTTTGGGAGGTGGGATGGATGGGCAAGAACAAAGAGGCAATTTTAGAATTTCCAAAACACTTGATAAATCACATTCCAACCCAAGGCAATATTGCAGTCACAAATTTCTCCAATATCATACAAACCCTACAACACCTATTCATTTCCAAAACCCCTTTCCACTTCTGTCACACCTAGTTGTGCTGTTCACCCCTGCCTCTGACTCACCTTCAGGTGCTCCAAGTGTTCAGGCTTCAGGTCAGAGAGGAGGAAGGACGGAGGAGAGCTGGGGTTGACGTGTACTTCCACCTGCAGGAGACAAACATCAAGTGGCAGGGAGATTAGTGAGTCAGCCAGTCATCAACTGAGATGAAACCAGAGTGCAAATATATCACAGAGGAGTTATAGCATACATATGTTTTGAGTTTTTGATTAAGTGGGATTCATGATTATCTGTGATATAGAGTAGGCATGGTCGTAAATGGTTGAAAATTTGGTGATGTATTTAGAATTTACAATATATAGGATAAGAGCTTTAGGAGAAAGGAGAAAGACTGCATATAACATAGCATGTACCCATGATCTAAATTATAAACATTAACAGACTGAGCATCCAGGACAACAGACTGTGGCATCGACAGTCAGCTTTCCTGCATCACTCAAGCATACCTTATAACCATCTGTGTCTGTGATCTTGTGGGAACATTTGTGCAGAGCAGTGGCGGCAGGGTCGTCATCTATATAAAAATGGGCCCGGTGACTGTCGGTATGAAACTGGATAGATGGATCGACGAGGGAGAGGGAGAGACATAAAGAACATTCAGTATGCATGTACAAGTAGTATTCAATATGCATCTTGATACGTGATCAACGAACCGATAGAATAAAATAAACTTGATGCTGTTCTAGGCAAGGGAGTGGGCTACTTCAGCTACTACCACCTGTAATGTCATTGCAAACTAAAGGTATGCCCCTCTAGAACAGTAAACTTTTCAAATAAGTTTCTGTAATATCACATGAGAATAGTGCTAATATCACTGGAACTAACTGCAGACGAAGAGAGTGAAGCAGATAGGCTTTGTAGACATTTAACCTCTGGTTTGCCACTTATAAGAAAGTTTAATATCTTGGTTCTGATGTCTTCCATTTTGTGTTATTTATATTTGGCATTTATTTAAGTAAATACAAGAGTGCTTGAAACTCACCTGTACAGGTGTGTAGGGTACTGAGCAGATGTTCTGGAGAGCGGTCAATAACCATTTCTTGTCATATTTCCTTCCATGCGGTATCTGTCAAACAGCAAAGAAGACAATGTATAATCTCCAAGAGATTTAAAGGAGGAAGTATGGGTGAACTATGGCAGCTTTGATTGAATACTAACCGTTACTTTGTACCAGCCTGATCGGCTTTTCCCTCCTCCACCACTGTTTCCTCCTCCTCCTCGGTCTCCTCCTCTATAGCCACCTCCTCTCCCACCTCCTCCCCCTCTGCCTCCTCGTCTGTCTCTGTCAAACCGCCCATCTCCTCTCCGATAGGGCCTTCCGTAGGGGTTGCTGAGGAGAAGTCAAGGCTGTTAAACACACGATGGCAGAAAGCCAGTATGCAGGCAAAATCATCCTTCTTGGACAACCAAGTCCTATTTCATGAGTGGCGTTCGATTGTGATGAGATAAACAGATCACCATTTAAAATGACCCTATGATGATGATCCTAAACTGGACACCAAAATCAGAGCAAGGGAAATTATTCAAATATCCAGGATCTACACGCTGGTGCATGTGTGTTGCTAGATTACCAAATAGAGAGAGAAGAGATATAACTGAATGAGCAAAGTTGTCTTTAATTTGTTGTAAGATTTACCAAAATAATTAAGTAACTGTTGTTCTTACACTTTTATTGACAATACTCACAGCTATCTTTTGGATTACATTCTTAACAATACCATTCTCTAACTTCTTAACATACAGTTTTCAATTTCAAAGAATATTGACTGGTGGGTGTGCTAGTGTGCTAGAGAACAGTCTGTCCCACTCACCAACACATCTGATCAACAGTACTTAACTACTAGCAATGTCATAAACTACACATAACCCAACATCGGCCAGTCAGCCACACTCACAATCTGCGCTGGGAGCCACCGTCCTGAGAGCTGTCACTCATAGTTACATCCCCGTCATTGTTGTCGTCAAGCCTGGACCGTGGTCCAGGGCCCCCGAAGTTCCCCGACTGGCCTCCCCGCTGTCGGTCCCTGCGGGACCCGTCGTTGTACGACCGACCCCTGTGGGAGCCTCTGCCTTTACGGCTGCGGAACTGCGGGCCGGTTCTGTCATCATGTTCTGAGAGAGAGAGAGCATGAGAAGTCAGTCAACATTTATCTATATCAACTTGGCGCTGGCATTGACTGAACAGAGCAAAAACAATGTCATTTTCATTTTCTTTCTTTTCTCAATTCAATATAGACCTCTTTACACACTGCTGTCACAGTAAGTTTATGTTTACAGGATACGACTGTAGCTTTCTCTTTACTGTGGCTTTCTCTTGTGTCCATCTTCCAGAGAGAGAGACCTTTAACCCACTGACTTTAAGAAGCTCTCTAAGCTTGTACAGGGAACAAAATATGCTACAGGACCTGTTCCTGCTCCAACAATCTATAATTATCAGGTAATGTGGTCTAGAGTTTAGAGTATCAACTAACATGACTGAGGAGTAAAGGTATAAGTAAAAGCTACTCTCTGGAATAATAAAATAATGGGATCTCAGGGGAGCACAAGATATTAGTTTTACCTCCTAGAAGCATGCAACCATTGCTTCTGACCTCTCTTCTCACCGAAAACTCCCCATGGTCTGAAGAAAGACGGAACAAGTTGTAATGAGGGAGTTGTGAAGCTTGTGTAACAGGGTATCTTACCGTTGTAGTAATGCCCGCCATCCGCCATATTCCTGGGAACAGCGTTAGTTCGAAAACAACCCTGGATGAAAAATAATATTTACAAGGCCAAATTGTCTGTTTTACGATACACCAACGCGAGGATGTGCCAGACACTTCAGCATCCCACGACCTTAACGCTAAACATAAAGGTAATTGTACGAGATAATACTGAGTGTTCCCTACTTCCAGTTCAGAAGCTGTTAGCTAGTTAGCTTCCCCCCGTTAGCAGAAAATACTGCGTGTTGCCGTGAGGACACCGGAACTACAACTTCCACTTCCGGGCCATTACGGGTGCGCGCAATTTGAACAACCGGTGTTAACCATTATACAATAATAACACTTCCACTGGGTTAACCTCGAGTTGAACTTCTACATAAAAACAAAATGAGTAGAAGAAGCACTAAGACAGGGACTTGCTGTCCGATAATAAAAGCATCCACAACACTTACCAGATACTAGATAGATTAGGGTGAAACAACAATTTAGAGAGCATATTAATGCTATTATTTGCGCAACTAATATAAGGCTCACAGATTTATAAGGTTCGGTTGGCAGAATTGGGTGATCGAAATTAATGAAAGATATGGTGGAAGGCAAAGTTGTTTCCCTCAAATTCACCCTAACATCTATCATTACAAGGTAAATTCATAGGGGATCAAAGGATAAAGATGATCGGGGTTTTGCAATGACTAGGGGCCCTCGACAGGAAAAGCTTGGATTGAAGACATCGCAAATATTAGGCTATTTAATTATTAACTCCCTCCCGTTTTATAATTTATTTGAGTCATCAATATAGAATTGTTGTCGCTTTCATTTTAGATTTGATCTATTCCTTCTTAATATTTATATAAAACATTTATTTTTTAAATGTGTCAGCTCTCCCAATAACTGGTAAATTTGGACAGTTTACTGCATAGCATTGTGTAACATTGTGCTAAGTGCTAAATTATTATTATTGTTTATGATTATTACTGTTATATTGCTAAACTGGGAGAGCCAGCTTCACCCCCTATGTAAGCTGCCTCCTACCAATCACATGGGGTGCAATTAGCAACAGGCCGAGCAGCCGCTGTTTCACTACACTGTCTGCCGCCTTCCACATAATGAAGGCGAGTACCAGATTATCCTGCCCTGCATATTGACATTAATTCGACCAAATAAACATGTTATCCTGATTACAAAAGTTTTCCACCACACATACTTGACCCTCCACCACCAAACACCTGAAAAACGTGCGCCCAGCTCGGGCTATCGTTAATGGCCAACCTCGTGACCTACCTTGGTTCAAGACGCGCGTGACCACGGATAGGTTGGGGTATCTTCTCCGAAAGAAAGGCATGGTCCTCTCCAAAACTACTTCCACCTCAACTCTCAGAAAACTTTAACCCTTTTCTATCGGTCTTAAAAACAAAAAAAAGCACTGTCCCAGACTTTGAATCGGTCAGCTTAAGCAAGCTAGCGGTATGGTAGGGTTACTTTTTGACACCTTCAGTTCCTAACGTTAGCAGTTAGCATTAGCAGGGCAGCTTTAGCAGCTAGCGTTAGCAGGACAGATCATCCTGTTGGTCAGATCATGCTGGACTTCACCACATTAAATTGCACCAATCCTCGTTTATTAATCCAGCATAATAACATTTTCCTTGTCGGAATGGGGACAAACGCCTCTATCTACCGTCTGCTGGTCTTTGCCTTTGCCAAAGGCAGGCAGTGCTATCAGTCTGGAGGCGAGACACAACTGACCCCTCCACCCCCCCAGCACGGTCAGCAACATGGCGCCACCTGCTGGACACTTCGAGACACATTGGACTAACAAGGTCCTGGCTGGAACAATGCTGATAAAGCAGAAAACTTCTCATTTAGTTTTGATAAAATACATTGACAAGCACTGATGATAGCATGGACTGAAACGTTTCCGCTTCTTTTCCTCTTGTTTTTGCATTTGCACAAGTGTGTTTCTAGCCTACGTCTTTATGCAAATAAATGTTTTAGGAATTATTTTGGGTAGATTTTTGTCCAGCTGTTTTGTTGAAGTGTGAGGAATGAGTCTTTTTTTTTTTTTTTTACTTCATCTGGAAATGAATATCCGCAGTCATTAAAGTGCAACAGCATTCTTCTATATTCCAGATAAAGTCTCTTTGGTAAGCATGCTTAGTATTAATAAGATAGATTGACTAACCGACTCAATGGGAATCATCACAGATAGAACATCAGGCTGTTCACATTCATAAACAGATTGTGTGTGTGTGTGTGTGTGTGTGTGTGTGTGTGTGTGTGTTAGTGTGTATGCACATGTGTGTGTGATTCAAATTTAATTCCCTCAACGTCTGTAAGCAAATGAGCCAAGCCGGATTTGTAACACAGTTGAGACTCTGTGTGGAGCAACACAAATAAAACTCAGCAGCATTGTCAACAAGTCAGTGTTAACAGCCATAACGACTTATCAAAGGATCGCAGACCGTTTGTTTTTTGGTGCTTTATGAGTGATGAGAATGTTTAGACATTGGATAAAAAAAGGAAAAAGTCTTGTAAAGCTGCCACATCTTAATTGGGAGAGACGACACTATCTCCTCCACTGTCATGTACATGCCAGATGTATGAATGCACAACAACTAGAGGACGTATTACCCATAAACCCTCTCTTTCTCATTCCTCAACCAGTTAATACAAATGTCCACATAATCAGATCTCCAGACCTTCCACATAGTCTCTTCCAGTGAAGGCTGAAAGTGAGCCTGAATGTGAGCGTTGTTAAAGAGCGTCTTAATCACGATCCTTTAACACACACACACACAAACACACACACACACACACACACACACACAGACATGAGCCATCAGTCCCCTTCAGTTAACCCTGAGTTTTCTCCTCCAGCACTCTCCTCTTGTCTCCAGGAGACCTTAGTGATGGCCTGGCTCAGCGACGAGGTGAGGGAGGCCAGGCCGATGAGGTAGCCGTCCTCCCTGCTGCCCTCGTCCCATGGGACGTTGTGCCGGAGCTCGCCGGTGTCGGGCACGGGCGTCGTCTTCCCAAAGTCTATCATCCACACATTGGCCTTGCTGCTGTCGTCGTGGACAAAGAGAAGCGAGCTGCCAATCACCTGGTCGGACAGGGCAAACATAGAAATATTGATCGTACGGATATGGAACAAGGACGGATTGGCAGAGGTATGACTTTGCTCAAGTCCCAAATCAGTCTCAAGTCTTGAGTCTAAATGTAGAACATCAAGTCAAGTCAGAACAAATCAAGAGTCCAGTATCAATTTAATATCTTAAAGAAAATTAAATATCTAGGACTTCAATGCAATATGGTTTTAATAGGATAAAAACTTGGCAAGAGCATCATGAGTTTGATTTCTATAATCAGTTTCAACTTCAATAAATTTAATCATTCCATACAAATTCAGAAAACAGAATTTAAATTCAGTCATCTGCTGGAACAAATCTCATCACTTTCAATCTAAATCATTTACACAAACACACGATCTCAAGTCAAGACTTTAGAAACCTTTTCATGTCATCAAAGGACAAGTCAAAGTCCCAAGTCACCAGAACCCAAGTCAAGTCAAGCCTGAAGTCTTCTCTTCATGCATCCAGTCAATGTTGACCCCACCTCTGCAGATTTGGGTCAACTTTTAATTTCGGTAATTTCCCAGGAATGCAAATCTAAACTGTGATCAATAAACCATCAGTTAATAGCCTGATATGGTCTGATTGGCCTGATGAATTATTTTCAGGTCCCTCTTTTATTTACGTCCTGCTAAAATTAAACAGAATTAAACAGACTCTAGATTCAAACCAACCTCATGGGTTCGGAAAAATGCGGAATCCTTCAGGGCGTCACTCAAGGCCTGGAGTCTGGAGTGATAGGCCTTCTGAGAGGAGAGACGGAAAGATGGAGGAGACACGGGGAAGAAAGAGTGGTGGTTTAGCAGGGATTTAAAACGGGGTAAAGGGTTAGATGAACTGGAACTTTGCAAAGAAACGACAGGTAGAGAAACAGCAGGGAAAGGGGCAGTGAAGGAGGAGATGTAATGTAACTAGTGTTTCCAGTAGGACAGAGAGAGCTGACCAGGATGTGTAGCTGACTCCTGGTGAAGAAGAGCAAGGCCTCAGTGGCTTGTGCCAAGGTCAGAATTTTCCTGAAGTCCCGCTGGACGCTGCCGTTCTCCATCTGACTCGCAGAGAAAGCCACAAACACAGGCACAGACATGGCATGTTTGAAGAATAGGGCATGAAACGCTTCCCAGTAAATAGATGGGACATGAGTAATATGAGTTGTGCAAAGACTTTCCTGGCCTTGGCCCTTCTGTACGCAGTCAAGTGCATCTAGTCCTACCATGACGCCCTCGATCCGGAAGCCCAGCGTGGACGTAGAGCTGGTCGCGTCCTTCCACTGGAGGTAGCGCCACTTCGTCACCCCTTTCTGCGCATGCTCCTCTGCCGACGGAGCCGCCGGGTCTACTTTCAGCATCTTCTGGTACATGTCGCTGCGCAGGCTGGGCTTGGTCCGCGCTTTGACCATTTCCTCCTCCTGGTACGTCCTGAGAAGGAAACTCCATGCAGTGCAGTGTGTCCAAAATCATACGAATACGCAGCAAAATCAGCACTATGCCAGTGTTTATATACTGTACGTCCGCATAATTTAATACTTTTACAGATAGTTTTGAATAGCTGCTCCAGAGCCATATGAGCTACACGCAACTTTCCAATCAACACTTGTCAACTGGAAATAACTGTCTCCAAAAAAATCTGCAAATTTGCTGTGTACATGACTTTAGTGCTGATTACAGCCACAATTTGCCATCATGACTGATTTAAGTGTTGATTTTTCAATGACAATTATTTGGAGAAGTGTTGATTGGAGAGTTGTTTGTTCACCCACAGAGCTGATATGGCTCTGGGGCGGCAATCTAAAAGTGTTAAATTAACTCTGATGGGTGTGGAGTTAACATAACACTGGCATAGTGTTGATTTTTAACACTCTGAGTCACAGTCTGTTAGTGAAACAGATGACTGAAATGTGCTGCTCATTTAGGAGTTGATAACCACAGGCACCAGGGTGCATGTGAGGTGAAATATAGCAAAATGGTGGTGAAATTGATTTGATAATCAATAATCAAAATATATCTTGAAACAAATGACAGAAGGCCTACTCCCATCAGGGAAAAAAACTTCTATAAAAAATACTAAGAAGTTTAAACACCTCATCTCTTTATGGACAAAGGTCAACAGCATGCAAGGACACTGTACACACACACACACACACACACACACATGCTCCACTCAGCCCTCACCATCCACATCTCTAAACCCGCGGTGTCCAGTCCACCTACCTGACGCCCATCTTGCAGTCCATGATGACAGGAGTCTTCAGGCCGCTCAGCAGGTCGTCCAGGCAGATGTAGCTGTGCTCCCCCCTGCTGATCAAGCCGTGGTACTGCGGGACAAAGGGCCTCAGCGGGTCTCTCATGAGCCAGTCCAGGCACTTGGCCTCCACCTCGCTGTACAGTTTCAGCACCTCCCCCCTCTCGCTCAGCTGGAAGTTACCTAATGACAGCAGCCCACGAGGGAATGATGAAGGGTTTATGTGTGCTCAGTACAGCAGGAATGCACAATATGGGATCATCTGAGCTTATCTGAGCTTCACGTTTTAACCTCAATTGAAGTTAATGCTCTTCTGTGGGACGACAAAACAAACTACGATTCTTCTGATCTGACGAAGCCATTTCAAAATCCCACGATAAACTAAAAAATATATGGTGGTCAATCTACAACAAAGACGGGTTTCTTTCGTTCCTGAAAAGCTGGCATATGTGTGTGTGTGTGTCAGTGTGTTTGGATGTGACACACATGCCTTGATGTCCAGCGAGCTGGACCCAGGAGCTCTGCCGTCGCAGAGACCAGTGCATCATGGTCAGCAAGGTTTTCCAGGAGTGGCACTGAGGCACAGAAGAAGAACAGCTTTGTTGTTGTTGGGACAAGAGAATTTCCCCCACAGTGTCAGGCAAGCCTTTGACATTAGGTCAGGTAGTAAAAGCCTTTAAAAAGTCTACCACTGCATTTCAAATTCAAATATGTTATTCATATCTCCTACAACAGTCTTAAGTTGTGAACATTAATTGCTGTGTCCATATATAAATGAGAAATACAAGTTTGTCCCACCTCCCATTCATCATAGAGTTATAGAGAAATATTTGGAAAAGATTCAACAGGTGACTGAGACAGGAACTGACAGCACCCAGCATGATTTTTACCTGTATGCTCTAACATGCTCCAGGTTCCCATTCATTCTCAATGGAGCAGCTCCAGGCTGAACATCCATATGACATCAGATTAGATTCTTGGTTCTCTGAATTCTTGTTTTGAGAGAGACTTGTTTGTGTTCACAAATGTGTCTGAGCCTTAGGTAAAACATACTGTTAAGCCCTATAACCTTTGGGGATAGCATTATCAATATGTCTTAAATTGTGAGATATTTCCATGTAACTGCTACTGGTTATATGTGGCTGTACGGATGAGATAGACCCAGTTTGATCTTCAGCACGGTTAAAAGTTGGTCTTACATCATGAGGCCTGCTGATGGGTTCATTTTAAAAGCACATTAAGGGTTTCAGTAACATTAAGAGTTTCCAAAATGACATATATCCATTTTGGAATAAAATGATTACCTCATATTCATGCCTTAATCTTTCAATAATATAGATATTTACTTTGCACCCTATGTTACTATTTTGGTAGCAAAGGACTTCAGATAGATAAAAACCTCAATAAGTCATATAGTTCATTGCAAGCAGATGTCCCATTTTTATGGTACAAAACATTTAGTGCTATTTGATTGGGCCAGGTACTTAATCTAAGACTATACCGCTCACTGGGTGACAATGCAAAGTGTGCGCTGTTGTCCACTGAGAAAAAGAAATAGTAATACCCCCCCACTCCCACACACACACACACCTGACACCTCCTCTTCCCACTCATATCTGTAGCAGGGCCAGGTATGCAAACGCCATTCAAATGTGACTGTGTCAAAGTCCTCTTTCAAGCCCATGCAAATAGGCAGGACCGTGGGAGTAAAGAACAGTTGAGAAAAAAAAATTTGAAGCCTCTTTCATGGAAAAGCAAAACAAGCACCTGCACAGGTGTGATACACTTAGGCCTACGCATAGATCGAGTTACTAAATGGCAATCCTGAAAATAGGATTCTAAACTGTGATAGGCAGCAAGGATTCACCCATCCATCCATCCATCCATCCATCCATCTATCCACCCAAACATCCATCCATTCTGTTTACCTCGGACCCGGCCGCTCTCACCTTTCTGAACGTCTTCCTCTTGGAGCCGGCGTCCTCTCCCTCGCTGAAGACCTCGTCGCTCTCCGCCGAGGAGAGGTTGATGGAGGAGGTGGAGGAGGAGGAGGAGGAGTGCAGCAGCTTGGAGAGGATGGGGTGCGGGGTCGACCACTGGTTGCTCGAGCCCTCTCTCTTCCGCGGCGGCCCCTCGCCCTTCGTCCCTTTCTTCCCACCCCCCTCGCGCTCCCCCTCCACCTCCAAGCTGTCGGAGCTCTTCCTCTCCTCGCCCTCTGCCCCCTCCGTCCCAGAGTTCACGCTTTCTCTCCCGATCTGCTGCTTCCCCTTGCCGTCCGCACCTTCACTCCCTTCCCCCCCTCTGGCCTCTTCTGTCCGTCTTTCCCCGCTCCACCTTTCTCTCCTCTCCCATCCCTCCATGTCAGCTTCGTGGCTGCCCCCTAACCTCTCCCTCCTCCTCCCCCTCCACTTTGCCCTCAGCTCTTCCCTCGCGCGCCTCGCACTCGTTTCCACGTCTTCCCTTCTTTCGGCGCCTGATCTGCCCTGAACGAGTTGAACCTCTTCACTTTTCACCTCTTCAGATCTGAGGTGGGCTTCTGCGTGGAGCCGGACCTCCTCCGGTGAAGGCTGCATCTCGTTCTCCCGCTCACCCTCCTCTCCCAGTCCGCCGATGCACTGGCTGTAAGGCGGGAAGCTTTTTGTGGAGCGGAGCGTGGGCCTCGCTCTGGCCCTCCTGCAGCCGCCGGGAGGCCCTTCGCCGAGCGTCAGCTGTCGGAGCGTCTCATCTGACAGTCCCACAGAGACGTCATCGCTCTCGTTCGCTATCTCATTCTCCTCCTCCTTCTCTTCTCCCTCCATGTAGTGATCTTTCACAGCGTCCATATTCTTTGTCCAGCGTGGAGGGAGGATGGTTTGTCTACTCCAGAGTGTTATCCAGAGTGCCTTACCTCTGTCTTCTACCTGTTGCTTTTGTCTGATGAGACACTGTTGTGAACCTCTGTGACAGTCGGTCAATAAGTTATATCCCCCTGCTCGCTCTCTCTCTCTCTCTCTCTCTCTCTCTTTGTATTCCTGCGTTATCCCCATCGGTGTCATATTTTGCATGCAGTGACGACACCAAGTTTGCAAAGCTTCATCCACGGGCCGCTGCTGGACTCTTGCCAGCAGCACAACAGGTTCACGAGATATCCAGGAATGACACCCGCTTGCCTGCCTGCCCTGCGTCACCTGGGTGTTTTGGTGTGTGGGAATTGGAGGAGGGTGCTCCCCCACCAAGGATCAATGTTCACTTCCTGTGTTAACTGGCAGCCCACAGTGGATTCTCATCTGTTTTGAAAGACCACAGATACATTTGTGGCAAAAGTGACAGCATTTCTGAAAGTCTTAAAAAGATAAAATAGGTCTATTTAACATTTTTAAACAGTTTTATTACAAGAAAATGCATAAACAGATGAAATGACATGGGTAGGATGTGCATTGCAGTGGATTTTAAGCAATGTAATATACATTTTGCCTTTAAACTCAAGTTCAACAGTTCAGTACTAAGACACACATTCATTTTTTGGCTTTTTTCTTGATTTACAAAACACAGAACTTTGGGTTGACACAATTTCAACATACCATTCCAGCATTGCAGCACAATATCCATAAAATGTAAGAGAAACAACTCCACATTCTTGCATCCATGTAGCCTAGCTTTTGGACATTAGTTACACTTGACACATCGAGGTAAACAACACAGGCAGAAAAAGAGGAAGTCCTGCAGGTCAGAGTCTGGCTCCGCCTTTTGGTCACGAGCGCTCTGTGCATCTATTTGTCCTAATTGAACACCAGATCAGGCTTAACAAGTGCAATGTAATAATAAAAAAAAGCACTGACAATGGGAGATTAGTTTGGAGTAATGCAGGTTCAAATATGCCAACCCCATAAATGACAGATGAGGTTATTACCCAGCATGTTTTGTCGGTGCTCTCTGGGTGCTTTCTCACTCATTTTCAACCTTGTATCCCTCTCCCATGCTAAATCTATATCTACCTATATATCACTCTCAGGACCCATCTCCATACTCTCTCTTCTTCTCCTTTACCGACGGCCTCAGGCTGGCTCCGACTCATTCATCTCAGCCCGACCGACTGCCTGTCTGTTCTGCGTCGAGCCCCTCCCGGCTCAGATTTGTGGGTGTTATTTGAAGCGGATCCAGCAGCGCCGCGGCGTCTGCCAAGGAGTTTGTCTCTGCAGTCAGACACACCAACACATTTACCATGTCAGGGCACAGCGGTTGATGCACTTAATTTGAATTCTGTGTGTGTGTGTGTGTGTCGTTGTACCTGCAGCACCATCTCTATCATCCCCTTGCTGGCCTTGGTCCATGTTCGTCTCCCTTTCTGACGACAGCCCATCTATTTTGTACTGTAAACAACAGAAGTAGACAAAATCTCTGATCTAGAAGGGTGTAAACTTGGATTCCTCTGTAGGCAACATCTGATAACACCTGGGAGGAATTAGCCAATATTACACACACACACACACACACACACATACACACATACTCTACTACTACTACTACTACTACTAAACTTGACCAATAGGTGTCTCCTCTCACCTGCTTTGGTCGCCATCCCACTCTCAGCAGCAGCCTCATGTAGCTGAGGAGGGAGAGGACGCTGAGGAAGATGAAGTTACTGGACACGCCCACCAGCGCCGACATGACAGGGAAGTTGAACAGCAAGTATCTGATGAAGGGAGACAGAGACAGGCAGGATGTTAAAGGGAAAATCCACCCTCAGATACTCTTACACTGATCATCAATCTGTGACGTTCAATGCATTCTAGGAGTTATTGTGTGATGTAATTTAGCTTTTTGGTAAAGCCACTTGCTCTCAACCTGCCTCGTCTGCTTCTACTTCAGTTAGTGATTTCCTACCTGATTTCCCAGAATGCACTTTGTGATTTAGGCTGACAAGACAGGAGGAATTTTCTAGTAAAATCGTGTCTAGTGCTTAATATAACACAGACATTACCTAAAAAGTTCATGGCAAATGTTAACAAAACACTGGTTTGTATTTCTTCTGTCGCAGTAGTCCACAAGTATTTGACTTTCTGATTGTCTGCATGTTCAGAGGCATAACTGTGCACATCAGTTTCATGATACAGCATGATGTGCACATCGGTTTCTTGATGTTTTCAGGGAGTGTGTAGGTCATTCTCACCTTAGGCCAGTGAAGTGAGCGTGAATGTAGAGCTGAGATGAATAGATCTGCACCGTGTTGGACATGATCTCAATGACGGCCCCGACTGAGGGGGCATACTGTGCATGGAGAAAAGCCGGTTAGGAAGACTTCAACAAAATACTCGCTCACACACACACACACACACACGCTCACACAGCGCCTCGCTACTCACAGGGTCGTCTGTGTAGTCGGAGAAGAGCTCCACCTCCAGCAGCTGTTTCTGCTCGGCCGCTCCGGTCAGGAACGCCGGGAGGAACAGCAGCGTTCCTATGGTCCTCAGCAGGCCGGAGCGATATCGCAGCATGGTCTGAACACAGGACAACACAGTCACACACACCTACTGTTTGAAAATGATTCAGTGACTCCTCTGGGATGGATTGATCTGGTCTGACATGAGTTCAAAACCCTGCTATTTCCTTATTGTGAAAATGATCCTAATCAATAAAAACAGTTAACCAGGTTTCTTTATAACGTAGAAAATCCCTCTCACACACAACAACTAACTTAGAGGCAAAATGTACACAGAGGAAGGTTCAAATGATGTTTTCAGTGATGCCATGTTGGATGTTTAGCAGAGGAAAAGATTGAAACTGTCATGGATGCTGAAGCTTCACCTTCTGTATAACTGAATTAATTGGAAATTCACACTACCAGTCAAAAGTTTGGACACACCTGATTGAATGTTCTATGTTTTTCACACTCTTAAAGCCATTCCGATCTAAAGGCTTATGTTTAAATGCTTGAAATTTGTTTCTTAGACAAACATAAACAGTGAAGTTGATGCCTATGTATGAATTTCTTTCCAAGGCCTTTGCCTTTCCATCAAGGCAAAGGGCAGCTACTATAAAGAATCTAAAATATAAGATAGTTTTGATTTGTTTAACACTTTTTTGGTCACTGCATAATTCCATTTGTGTTATTTCATAGTTTTGATGTCTTTACGATTATTCTAAAATGTGAAAAATAGCAAAAAAATAAAGAATTTGAGTGTCCAAACTTTTGACTGGTAGTGTATCTGTAGTGTTAGTAATTGATTTACATGGCAAAGTGATACAGGTGGCCATGCCATCGTCCCACTCAGCCGCCCAGTGAGATGACCTCCTGGGTATTAGAGATGGCAGTGGAGCTCCACAGCGCACATAAGCAGTCTTTAATCTGTCTGTGACCAGGTTGTGTGATTACGGGTTATGGTGCGTCAGCGCTGTACTCACAAAGCGAGAGCTGGAGGTGGAGAGCAGCTGTCTTGCCTGAGAGACAGAGAGCAACAGCAACAGTGACTCACAGGAGGTGGCAGACATTAGTGAATGAAGCATGATTTGATTTGGGCTACCTAGGAATGCTGCATGTCCGTGTGCACATCAAAACAAATGTCAACGCAACACGGCGAGGGGGCGGGGGGGTTGACCAACTCACGATGCGGGCAGAGGAGCCGACCTCCCTCCCTTCCCTGGAGTAACAGGTCATCCTGATCATGAACATCCCTTGCTGCTGATTGGCCGGGGAATCGGGCATCTCCAGCTCCAGAGAGATCTGATAGGCCTGGCCAAATGTCAGCACCTGAAACACAAACGGATAGATAGATAGATAGATGGATGGATAGATAGATAGATAGATAGATAGACAGATAGATAGATAGACAGATACCTGGTTCTTGTTGTTCCTGACCAGAGAGATGTTCGCCGTGGGATAAGAGCACAGAAAGGAGGCTGAGGACTCGCAGTCTGTCCTGAAGACAAAACACAATCTACACTGAGGAGCAAGAGTCTCTGTGTGTGTGTGTGTGTGTGTGTGAGAGAGAGAGTGATAGAAAGAGAGAGAGATGATGTACACACCTGTAGTAATAGTGCACAGGTGTGGAGTACGCCGCCTTGGGCATGTAAGAGTAGTAGAAGCTCCCATACAGGAAGGTGGCGGTCCAGAGGAGCAGGAAGACAGTGCAGAACACAGCGAACCCCTGCAACAGCCTCTGACGGGTGTGCGACATCGTCATGGCAACGCCGTCCTGGAACCTCACCAGCATCCGACCAATCAGGACGACCCATTTCAGCAGTGACTCTTCATCACCGTGGTACACCGGCTTCTCACTTCCTCGATCCATAAAGTCTAAACAGCAAATAATAATCAGTAACCAGTGAAGTTCATCGCACTTCTCTAAAAACAGTTAAGTTTATTGAAGAATCATGAAACCAAGGCATATTTGTATATATCTCAGTTAAATGAAAGCAACGCATGTATTCACTAAAGGGGGGGAACAGAAACAACATACAAAAATAAATAGGCTAGAAAACACATTAAAAACAATAAAAGCAAGTATGTAAAGGTGAGTTTTAGTGATTTAAAAGATCATATACTGACTTTGCTGGTCTAGGTTTCTCTGGCAGGTCGTTCCACAGTCTAGGAGATCTAAATGTCCTGAATGTCCTGGGGAAAGTTATCCGGTCCACATGACATTTTCCTGTAAAAAAAATAAATAAATACTATCCTTAAATTTCTGTACATTTTCTGAACACAGAAAATAGATACAGAGTCTATGTGTTTTAGGATGGTCCAAATCCAAGACACAAGCCATCACATTGATAGCGCTGAGAGCCGTGAAACCAGTGAGTCCAATCTCAGTCACAAGCAGAATGCATCACATCAGATGACTCAGGGAACTGGGTGATCTCTAGAGGGTGAATTTTGTATGAGGTCGTTTTAACACATTGTGAAATGTGCAGTGGAGCTGCTGAACTAATGCTGCATATCACTGCTGTCCAGTTAAAAGTATATTATAGAATAAAAGTGTTTTTCATGATTGAAGAGAACAATGATTGTTTTTCTCACTGATGTACAGTAACTTTAAATTTAAACAGTTTTTACAAAATTCAAGGATCTTGAAACTCACTCAACAATAAATGAGCCTGTAAAATGTCAGTTTGAAGAAAAAGAGTTGTGCTGACCAAATAGAAAGTATAGGGATTCTGAAATGTTTTCAACTCAAGATCCAAATCAAAACTTAATGTTCTGGCCTATGACCCAGTCTTATTACAGCAACAAGCTTGCAACCCATTTTGATTCCTGGAGTAACTGGGATTATTAGGATTTATGTGGGTTTACTTCCAAACAATATTACACAATAATAAGTTGCAAATAAACTGCTGAGACAAGACACAATTCAGCCAGACAATCTCACTATCTCCTAGACATAATGAATGTAATAAAATATTTAAAAGTATAACAATTATCTGTGTAACTATAAAAAAAAAACTCACTTTTGATGTCTTTTGACCAACGAAGAGCTGTGAGGAAATCAGCTGTTGCACTTCCCCTTTCTCTGAAGCCTCTTGGTTCACATCTTAATACTATCTTGATGAAACGCTATAAAGAACCCCCCACCCAACCCCCACAAACTGTTATTGGCCAGGGTTTAGTCCATCCCACATGATGAAAGCTGCTGCTGCCAAGTGGAACAGAGTGTAGGGGACTGGACACTGACAACAGTGCTGAAGCAAGTTGGTAAATTGACTTCTATAACAATCTGTAATTGGCAGCAACTCACTTATTCTTTCTTTGCCTCAAATCCCACAGCTGTTATTTTGCACTCCCTGATTATTCTGTAATCCATACTTTTTTCCCATACTTGTCATTCATACTCTGGTGTGGAGTATGTTTTGACTACTGTGTTCTATTGTGTGTGTTCTACTATAGTATGTTCCTACTTCTGAGTGAACCAAGATTATTCATCCTGATATGCTAGATAAGTGACTGTTGAAGAAGTGTTTAAACAGTTAATGGATTGATCTACAGTAGTCCACACGCACAAAAGTCACTTACACTTTAACCTTTACTTGTTTTCTTTTCATGGTAAAAATATGCTACATGTTTAAAAGTGTTACCACGTCGCTATCTTTGAGAGCTGGAACTTAACATGGAGTGGCAATGTATCCACTCATGTGATGATTAGTTTCTAAATAGTCGATAATGGCCTGTAAAAAAAAAGTTTTAAAAAAAGTAAAAAAACAAACAAACAAAACAAACAAAAACAAACAGTAACTCGAAAAAACGAGAAATGAGAGGAAAAAAAAAATCTCTATTGAGGAGCCATATCGCATACAGACCGGTAGGGGGCGGCTCGGTCCAACGGAACGGAAAACACCCGCCAAAATGTCTTCCAGCGTAGAAGAAGACGCGCTCGACCAATCACACGCAGCGACTGACACTGACCGGAAAAGGTGGAAAATATACACACATGAAGGTTGGAAGACTCTGAAAGGTAATGATGGGAAAAACCTGCTCAATTCAGTATTTCAGTCATTTGCAGACATTGTTAATAATGGTTAAAGACAGAAACAAAATCTTGCAAGCATGACACTATTTATAGAGCGGTATGTTGTTTGTTTTAGCGAAAGGTGTGGCGTTTTGTAGAGCTTGTGCGACTGCTAGCCCATATTCAAGCTACTCTCTCACTCTCCTTTTTTATATTGTCGAAAGAAAGAGAAGAGAAAGAGAGCATGTCTTGAATCACGACGAACATGTAATGAAGGGATGTAAAATGACAACTAGATATCTATATCCTGTCTGTGGGTAATTGGTGGGCTTGTTGCGCGTGTTGTTTTACCCCAATTTTCCCTAAAAACTGTTATCTGTAGGTTTTTCATCAGCTACCCCCTCCTTTGCTCCCTTCTGACATGGCACAAGCCTGTCTGAGCAGGGGTGCAGATGACAGATCAGCAGCCACGCCTCCTGACTGCTTTATTTACTCTAATCTGAATGATAGAGCTGATTTGTAGGGTTGATACATATAGGCCATACTCATAAGCGGGGACTGTACCATTTGAGTAAATCCCCCAACATAGACTAAGTTAAGTACTTTAAAGTATATATGGAAAAATGAAATTACAAAGTTTTGGTGAATTCACTGCGGCTACATAAAGAAAAGTCCATTTTAAATAGCATGTTTTCTCCCCTCTTGTCTTCTGGCTGCAGGATGTCTTGTAACAGCAGTGTGACTCATGTGCAGCTGTCGGTGGCAGGACAGGCAGAGCGAGCCCCGGTCCACCTGCTGCCCTGTGAGGTCGAACACAACGGGCCAGCCCAGGTCTCGCAGTACTTCACCGCTACCACCAAAGACCGCAAACATGGTACAGTCAGAATATGTTTGATATTGCAGACGAATGTATCTCCTTCTGAAACAACACTCACCTATTAGTGTTGAGGCCGGAAGACCACAGGGCCTTCAAAGTCTGCTGCCTCGCTACCACAAGAACATAATTTATTGGACCAATTTGGTGTTGTTTGGTTGTTCAGCCGGAGGATCATCAGTTGGTGTCATATTGGAGATGACACCCAAAAAAGTACACCCACCCACACAAATGTTCACCTGACGTGGCTCATTTCTAGAAGCAGTTTTCATCTTTAAGTCCATCAATCTTTATGTTCACAAAAGCCATCTCTGTACCCTGCTTCAAAAGCACATACAAAGCAAGGATACATTTCAACATGACCAACTTCCACTGGCATTCCTTTTGTGCCATTAATGCTGCTTATCATGTAACCACTGAAAAGGGTACTGCTGTCCACATTTGGAACTTGTGTCAGAGGTAAATGGAGACTGGTGTCTAGCTGTTTGAACCAACAGTTATCAAGATATTTTGTGCCAATATTACCTGAGCTTTTGTTCACACAGAAATCTCAGTTCAGGATGGGTATTTGTTGTACCAAGACCAAAGGTATTCCAGGGCAGGGATAAGTTATTTTGTCATCTTACAACAATCTGCAATTTGCTGAAAAGGATTCAGGAAAGCAAAAAGACTCGGACTTAGAAGCAATCACAGCACATGGAATGAATGAAGTATGTCACACTTACTTTTTATCCCACAGTAATTTACTTGGGGAACACATTCTCCCACACTGGATTTTTCTAACGTACTGGCTATTCCTGTGTGTGTGTCCCATTACAGAGAAGACGGTGTCATTCCGGGGTCGTGGGTTGCGGGGGCAGGAGCTCAGCTGCCCCCAGGGCTACACCGGCCTGGTGCTGAAGGAGGTCAACAAGACCGGCTCCGACCAGGAGGTAAACACCGCCAATGTCTCCTGTCACACCACAAAACTATCTGTGCTGACCTGCAGTCTGGTCCCAAAACCCCTAGGCTTGGAGTCCAGTCAGGACCAAACGGGGTCATGTAGACACTGAATTACGTGTGTGTGTGTGTGTGTGTGTCCAGGACAGGACAGTGAGAGTGTCCTCGGTGTTTGACAAGCTGACCTACTGGAACTTGGAGACGCCTCCCAACTCTGACGACCCGGTTGTCATGGCGATGGACTGGCCTGAGCTGGCCGAGGCGGTGAGTGCTCTTACAGCTGACTTAAGAGGAAGCAAGCCTGTGTCACTAATTAATTGAAATGCCTGTTTATATTATTACTTAGCTTTGTCATACCTGGGCACAAGCTAAATCATTTATTGGGCCAGCCAATATCACAGGGACTTGAAAAAGTCTCAAAATGTCTTATACAAATTATATAAACTTAAAAGTCTTTAAAGGGTGTTGAATATCATCAAATATATAATTTGAAGTCTTAAATGCAGTTTTAGATGTCATGTCAAAAATGCAATGATTCCTTGAGAAAGTCAAGCAAACCTATATTCTGATAGGTCTACATTTTGTTTTTCATCTATACATTTATTTCAGTTACAGAATTGGTCTTAAATTGTCTGAAAAAGGTCTTAAAAAAAACTTGCTGTTACCTTGTATCAGTCAATCTTTGGCAAATAGAGCCACCTGCTAATACAACCCAGGTCTGAATGGTACTAGTAGTTCCAGTGTATTAAATGAACGTAGTTAGTATTAGTAACAGTTTGATTAGTGCGTGATTTGGTTCAAAATAGAATTCTAGGTTCACAATCAAATTCTGTTCTGCCACTTCATATATTGTGTGGTATATTAGGCTGGAAATGCTCGGACGCAGAGGCGGCTAGATTTTGTGGACTCTTATGTTTTGTCTGTTCACAGATCCACGGGCCGGTAGAAGATTAATTGGAACACACAACTTCTGTGGCACCAGACTGAGGAGAGACTCAGGACAAGCTGGCCTCACCTCAGCATGAGTACTGTGTGAATGTGCAGGTCATTGCCACAAGAAGTGAAAAGGCACCAGAACCTTCCTTTGAGTGTGTGTGTTACTGTTACAGACAGAGCCATACACAAGGGGCATATGTTTATATTTTTGTACTATACGTTCTTTTGTAGTTAAATAAAGAAAAATGAAAAATATTGAACAACTGTCTCTATTGAACAATGTTTATTCACAGCAATGAAGGTAACATTTCATTTTTACACACTGGCTACCAGAGTTCCCTCTGAATGTTTGGAGAGCGTCCAGTGTAACAATCTTGGGTTTTTGTATGGTAACACTTCTCCTTTTTTATTTGTTGCAGAACAACAACTTCCAAAGTGGAAAACACAATCTTTCCAGGACACATTGAAACATTTGCAGAGACGGCAGATTTACTGTATGTGTGCCTTATTGTTAGCACAACAGACAACAAGTGTCCACTCACAAAAGTGTGCTCAAATATTCTTCTGTTCACATAGGAGAGAAACAGGCTACGGAGAGGAAGGGATCCATGTACAGGAAGTGTCTTGGGCAATAACGAAAGTCCAACACATGAAGGGTGCATCCCAAAACCTTGTCACTCCTCCTTCTCTCCCTCACTACCACTCCTCTCCTACCAGTAAGTCATTTGGAGCAATTGAGTGGAGGGAAAGAAGGGCGCTTCTCAAAGTTCCAAAAATCAGTCCACCATATTGCTTGAACCAACATTAATTTCTGGGTCACGGAGGAAAAGAAAGACGTAGTGGAGGAGAGGAGGACTGATTTTTGGAACTTTGAGATGCACCCACAGTTTGTGCATGTGTTTGGGAGTTTTCTGCCAAGTGAACTGCTCTGAACGGATTCATCCTTAAAATACATACTGACAGTACAATTTACAGTTACTACATTTACAGTTAATCTTGTTGGCACAAAGTCATAGGCAAGTGGAGTAGATAAAACATTGAAAAGGCAGTAGAAATACAAGGCCGTCCAACTTAAAAATACTGTAGTTCATCAATCTAATTCAAAACACAATAGCTTTTCCTTCTCTTTGATGTTCTGATTCAGTACAGCAAACACTATGGGTAGTTACAGCTCTTCCACACTACCTTTTCAGATATGGTTTCTTCAATCAAGACGTAAACTTCATCAGAAACTTCTTACAGCCATTCAAGCTGTGACCATTTTGTTAGCCGTACATATTCATGAAGAACAAAAGACGAAGCTGAAAGGCAATTGGCTATTGAGTGAGAAGTCATTCCCTGTTGTAAATTGGGGAAAAAACTAAAGATAGAAATGGGCTAGCTGGTGTGTGTTCTTGCATTTCTATGCTTATGAGGAACAAATGTCCTCACAAGGATAGAAAAATTAGCAATATCCTCCAAAGTGAGGACATTTTGCTGGTCCTCCCTACTTTAAGGGGCTAGTTTAGAGTTAAGGCTTGGATATGCTCAGTCAGAAGTGCTTCTGAGAACCGCCCGAAACGAACTTCCGAAAGCCCTGAACCTAGTTTTTCAGAACATTACGATATGTAGGAGGTGCTGCAGGCTGTCCGTCAAACAAGGGGGCGGGGTAGTAAACAGGAACTAGTCATAGGTCAGAGGTGAAAGCCTGTTTCCTTTTGTCCAAACTAAATGGCAGCACGCTGGTTTTCCATGTCTTATGTTTATTTGTGGTGCACCGCGACAATATCGGCACAAGCCACCACAAATCAAAATCAAAAGTTCGTCAGTATATAGAAATTGCTCCAAAGTGATCAATTTGGAGGACTTGGGTTAAGTTATGGTAAGATTTATGATTAGGTAATGGTTAAAGTTAGGCATGGCGTGAAGAGAGTAAAGGTTAGAATTAGGGAGTGAATGTAGTCAGTGAAGGTCCTCACAAGTATAGAAATACAGATGTGTGGTGTTAGCTGAGAGGTGGTGGTGGTGGTGGTTGTGGCGGCAGTGGGGGCTCCAGGTCGGCCTTGCTGCGTTTGGCCGGCAGGCTGTGGTCGTGGGCTTTGCGGATGTGGCGATACAGGTCGCCCGACTGCGTGTAGCTCCGGTAGCAGTAGCGGCACTCGTACGGGCGTTCCCGCGTGTGCACGATGGCGTGGCGCCTCAGCGTGTACGTGCACGAGAAAGTCTTTCCACACACGCCGCACGTCGGGACATCTTCCACAAAATTCCCCATGGGGTCCTGGAAGTCCTGGAAGTACGCGGGGGGGGTGGAATGCTGCTGGGCCGCGGACGGAGGGAAGAGGGAGGTGGCGAAGGAGGAGGGGTCCTGGGAGGAAGGCCCGGCACCGGAGGACGAGGAGGAAGGCGAGAGAGGGAAGGAGTAAGACTCGTTGGATTGGGAGGCCATTTGTAAGAGGCCCTGCGGGTGGGAGGGGAGATACTGGGGGCTGTTCAGCTCCTCCTGCTGGATGTCGTCGTCAAACTCGTCGTCTACTTCCATCACCGGTTCTCCCTCTCTCTCCTTCTCCTCCTCCAGCTCTTCGTCAGATATCACGATGGCCTCCACCTTTACTTTCACGTTCTCTCCATCGCTCTCCACCCCCTCCATCCTCACTCTGCCCAGAAGGGGGTCAGATCTGCGCGACGCTCCCGTCTCCCACTTGGGTCTTGTAAGGGTTTGGGCCTGGGGAGTCGGGTGGAAGTCCGGGTTTTGGTGTTGGAGCGATATAGGGTTGTGGATTTGGATCTGGGGGCGTGTACGCTGAGCCGGCGAGTGCGTTGGGTTCACCTCCAAGCGCGAGGGCAGTGATTGTGCGTGGATTAACATGAGCATCTGTTGCCCTGCGCCCAGTGTGCGTCTGTGGTCGCTGTCTGAGGGTATCCTAATGGAGTCGTCGTCCCGGGGCAGTCGGGGGACTTCCTGGTGGGGGCTAGGGGGCAGGCTGGAGTTCGAGGCGACCACTGACCGACAACCGGCCTGACTCACTGGCACCAGGGAGGAAGAAGAAGAAGAGGAGGAGGGCTGCTGGTTACTGCTGAGGCTGGAGAATGAGAGAAAAAGAAGGGGGATGTGATCTGGTGACTCCGTAACAACTAATCATAGAAAAAAGTCCAAATTGTTCATCAGTATAAGGAGAAACAACATGGCATATACAGTAGAACAGGGTTAAAATGAGGGTACGGCAATTTTTTTTAACCCCTACTGATTTTTTTGCTCTAAAGATCAGCCAATATCAAATTTCAATTTGAAGTGGAATTATAACAAAAATGATACAGTACTTATTATGCAGTACTATTATGTAGCATGGACAGATGGCAGTGAATGTGATAAACTTTTTTTTTCACTTGCACTGTAACACACTGTGTCCAGGCTAACAAACGATACGAACTGCTGAATTTCTCACTTTGCTGGGTTTGAGTTAAAAAATACTCTACAGACACACACACACTTTTGGCCTCTATTCTGCTTTGGAGTATTTAGAGTGAATAGCTGTTGATGGCCAAATGACCTGAGCTTCCCTAGTTAGAACAGTCTTGAAATCCATAACAGTCCCGTACCTGTATGTCTCAGTGGTGCTGCAGGGGCTGCAGAGGGCCGGGCCCTCTCCCTGACCCCCAGGCCCCAGCCTGGCTTGACCTCCAGAGGCAGGGGCAGACAGTCCTGCGGCGAGCCCCTGCACCAGCTCTCCCCCCGGGGGCAGAGGAGGGGCGTCCATGCCTGGCTGGGTGGTATCGGCTAGGTCGGGGCTCAGAGGGGTCTGCGCTCGTGCCTGTGGCGACCCGGGACCGACCCTCCTCTCTGACTTCACAGAGTCCGACTGACTCCGCACTGCCGCTATGGATACTGATGAAAGCGGCTCCGCCACGGGCACAACATCGCCCCCCCTCGCCCTCCCCATCCCCATCTCTGTCACATTCCTCGCTCCGGCGCTCTCTTCAGAACGAGTGCTGTCCGCTTCAGCCAGAGGCCCTTGTCTCTGCAGCCGCCTCTTGCACACTCGCACCACCTCGTTCATGTGCAGGAAGCTGGCTGCCGCCAATATGTCCTCCACTGGCAGAGGGGCCTCCAGCTGCAGTACGCCCTCATACACAAAGTCCAACAGCAAGCCGAAGGCGGCTGCCGTGACGATGTCGCCGTCCAGCGTGACGGAGCTGCCGGAACCGTTTCCGCCGGCGCCCCCCGGAGAGTCGGAGTAGAACATGTGGAAGAAAGGCGAGCAGGAGGCCAGGACGGCCCGGTGAGCCAGGAAACGTGATGAGCCCACCTGGACGGTACAGTCGCACAGGAAGCCCCTCTGGCGCTGGGAACGCAGAGCTGACAACAACTGCTGAGAATGCTGGGGGAACTCCATGACCTGGGACAGAGAGAGACAGAAACAGAGAGAAAAAAAGAGACAAAGAGATAAAGAGACAATGCTGCTGTCATTGTGATATGTCACTACAGCTTTGGGAGTACAATAACACAGTTTACACAGCTTAACAAACTGAACTTAAGAGAGAATGTTAGACTGATAGGAACAGCACGAATACTTTAATTAAGCAGGACACTCACTGAAGGACAGGTAGGGTCTCTCTCTCTCTCTGAAAGATGTTTGATTGACAGCTGCCCGTCACGTGTCTTCAAAATGTTGTCCTCCTATACGTTGCCATGGTGACGTAGGCCCTTGTCCCAGTCTCTCACTAGAAGACAGCGAAGGCGTCCAGATGAGAGAAAAAATAGCAAAATCCAAGTAAGCCATGCATTATAGAAAACAGGTTTCTAGTGGTCGAGGCTGTCCAACAAAACAGCTAACGTTAGCTGCCTGTCTGTCAAGCCCATGTATGCTAACACATTAACTAGCTAAGTTATCTCACTCCCTCTATAAAATTACAATGTCGCCTGCTCTACACTTTCATGATTAGGTTTATCGGGGTGAGTTGTAACTTATCGTCTGTGACACAACACATTTTCTCATGTTCAGGAATATTTCTTACCTGCAGCTGCTGTCTGCTGTTTCCAGGAGAAAATGCAGCTTCCTCTGTGGTGGCGAGGTTTCCTCAGCGCGAGCCACCACAGCGCCACCTACTGGCGGGAAGCTCGAATAAACAGGAAGTGGAGCTTGCACGTTTGTCGACCAAGGAGGTTGTTGACAAGTAAGATATTTTATTATTGGCCGTATTCGTCTGTTTGTAGATAGCGTGACAGTTTTGAATATCAAAAGTGATCTTTTGCAATGGGTTTGAGCTATTAAGTGTCGACTGCTACATAGAAAACACTGTTTGGTGCAAGATATAGAGCTCTACAACAGCTATAAATTCAAAGCACAGATCCATGCCATGGACTGACTGAATGAGCTGCCTTGGAATGGACAGTGACAGAAGAAGAGGAGGAGGAAGAGGAGGAGGAGGAGGGAGAGGAGGAGGGAGAGGAAGGAGAGGAAATCGTGGTGGAGAGGTGAGAAACTGTACGTTCATAAAGAGTGATATTGTGTGTTTACTTCTTACTTCTGACTCCTCTGTCAGTGGTTTATAAAAGCAGGCGATGTTAACTCTTGGGTCTGGTACGGAAGAGGATTAGGGCCACGTGAAAAATTTATTTGAGTTCTGAGTTTAAACTCAGAATTCTGAGATTAAGAATAAAGAGAATAAAGTCAGAATTCTGGGAAAAAAGTCAGAATTCTGACTTTAATCTCAGAATTCTGACATTAAAGTCAGAATTCTGACTTCTGAGAAAAAAGTCAGAATTCTGAGATTAAAGTCAGAATTCTGACTTTAAACTCAGAACTCAAATAAATTTTTCACATGTGGCCCTAATCCTCTTCCGTAGTCTGGTGTAGTCAAGGGCCTAAAAATAATTAATTGGAAAAAGACGTTACAAAATCAAACCAGATTACTCTTCTCTTCATGGCTGACTGGTCAGATGTCTCTGATGCTTATGCAGAAACTAAACTACAACATCTGTACTCCGTAACGAATGTGTTATCAAATACAACAAAGTAAAATACTTCAGTCAAACATAAATAAGTACAAGTAAAATTGCTGATTACCGAAAATACGTACATTACATTATTATTAATTATATATAAAAGCATTACATACAAAAAAAGCTACTCAGTTACAGCAACAAGAGTAATTGTAATTATTTACTAATACTAGTAGCTGTAGTAGTATTAGTAATAGCTGTAGTTGTAGTACTGCACCACACAACTTTGTTCATCTTGTGAAGATGTGTAGCTTCTGAAAATTAAGCTAACATGGACCATAGACACACCTTGCTAAAAAAAGAAAAGTGGAACTCAGCAAAGTGGAACTCACTGTGTCCCTTTGCTTTTCCCCTCTTTCCTCTTACTTTTCTCTTCTGATGCCAGATTATGAACTTTTTAAGTATTTCTGCTCTAAGATTTTCCATTTGTGATATGACAGAGTTGCTGCTCCCGCTGTCCCCACACACACCCCACCCCACTCTGACATCTCCTCCCCCCTTTACCTTCTATTTTCCCTTAATAAAAGATATCACCTTTGATATCTTAAAAATAATGCACCCCCTGTATTGTTTTCATTCTGTAAGTGGCTCTACAGCCAACAGCTGGACATACAATGTTGTAGAGAAAATATCAAATCTGTGTTGTATCTATAGTTGTTTTTATGTTTTTATCATATCAATTGTTTGTGTGTTTTTGCAATTTAAATGCTGTTGTCAAACTGAGAAATGAAAGTGGAACTGCTGTGGTACATTTACCTCATCCTGATGTCACATCATGACCTTGGAATAATAAGGTCCCATCTGACATTTTAGTCAAAAATAAGTTATTTATATAATCCAGCTCTGAAACATGTCTTAACATG
This sequence comes from Centroberyx affinis, assembly GCF_046629955.1. Taxonomy (NCBI): domain Eukaryota; kingdom Metazoa; phylum Chordata; class Actinopteri; order Beryciformes; family Berycidae; genus Centroberyx; species Centroberyx affinis. Next base: position 93,863 of record NW_027280343.1, on the reverse strand, counting down.
TTGCTGAATATAGATTGGATAAGTATGTGATTGAGACAGAATCACACTTGATTTAGACAGAGGATGTATGAGTATCGTTCCTACATTGTTATATTTGACAGAAAACTCTGTCTGACCAAGGTTGGGGGGGTGTATTCTGACCAGTGGTACAGACAGTTAGAGCTGAGTGTGTCTGTTATGAGTTGTGCCTCCTCTACCAGGACAGAGATGTCCGCCTGTCAAAGTCCATGTCCTACGCTCTGCGCCATGGAGCCAACCAGATGGCTCTTCAAATGAGTGCAGGTGAGACGCTCACAAACTGGTCTAGGTAAACACCAAGATCACTTTGTATTGCTGCTACTGCTTCTGACACTATTTTGATGGCAAGCGTGGGTCTAAGATGGTTTTGTTTTTTCAATTTAATACCTACATAGTTAATGAGACATTTGAGCCATTTGGTTTAGGAGCCATAGTTGAAGTTACCGATAAGATAAGATAGCACTTTATTAATAAAATATAAATTCAGGAATAAATGTCTAAAAATAGATGTGATAATTTGGTACCCGTTTACTTTTTTGGGTCTTACTAAATATTTACATGACCCTGTGACCTGACCTTTAACCCTACTGTACATTGGTATTCTTATTATTAGTTCTGTGACTGTGGCCCCAGGGGTCAAAGGTTATCTTCACGCCAGATTGTGCCTGGATAGTTGTTTTACAATCCAGCAAATGAATCATATGTTACATCAGTCTGATATGAAGCTGCTTAGCTGATGGAATGTGACCGTAACCATGACAACTCTCATCCACAGATGGCTTCCTGTTTGTGGAGGACCTCCTGGCTCACCCGCAGTTCCGCTCCTACTCATTGGAGGACGTGGAGAGAGTCGTCGCCACCAATGACAAGCGGCGCTTCAAGCTCCGCCCCCACCCGGAGGACGGCCGTCTGCAGATTCGAGCCAATCAGGGCCATTCGGTACAGGTAGGTGGAGCAGGAGATCTCAGATGAGTCTCAGGTATTTCTGCAGAGACACATGCTGACGTCTGCAAAGAGAATTGAGGGAGGATATTTGATTTCCACAGCACTCTGGCCACTGATGCACTGTGCATATGCCAGGATTTGTTATCTCCCCGGGTTTACTCTGCATTCAGCATTGCATGTTTATTCAATTTACAAAGAAATTGCCTTTGATTGGATAGAAAAGGTTTCCTCTCCCTAGAGTGGACCGACTCTCATCATTAGTTTCCATGCGGGGAGAATTGCTGTCTGATAAATGTCTCGACTGAGAAGTCACATTTTTAATCCTACAATAAGAGATGAGTTTTCATTTGAGGGAGTGTTGCGTCTGTTCATCTCTGGCAAGGATATAGAACCAAACCCCAACAATGAGAGAGAGAGCGAGAGAGAGTTTACACATCTATTATGTGTCTATACATTTAGATCCTTAAAGGTCAGGATTTGCAGATGGAAAATAAACTTTGCGACTTTCAGATCCCACCACAACTCAAAACACAGCTCCATTTTGCTCCATTGGGTGCAAACAAATGTAATCAAACCATTTACAAGTTCAAAATAGCAATTTAAATCTCATGTTCAGCTGACATTTACAGTCTGCTCTTGTGTCAAATAGCTCTGTCAATCAATTTGAAAGGGAAAAACAACTTGCAATGCAGTAAAGTAAGCATGAAGTGTTCTGGAACTGTTTCTTTAAAAAGCTGCTTGTAGTCGTTCTGCGCTACCAGATCTCCTGAACTAATTAAGCGCCAAAATTGTCATCCCAGGCAGATGTTCTTGACCAGGAAGGAGGAAAATAATCACTTATCTGGGCTCATGCTGCCTTCAATTGCTGTGGGAAATCCTGTTATTGGAGTTGAGAGCACATGAATGACCCAACACAGTCATAGGAGTTTATGAGGAGCACTTCATCATGAAGCATACCCCCCACTCTAAATGTGTTGTTATTGTTGTTGTTGTTGTCTTCAGGTAACGGATCTGGAGCTGAAGCCGGTCCTGGCAGGTTCTCCAGGCTGTCCTGGTGAGGCGGTTCACGGCTCCTACCTCCGCAGCTGGAGCTCCATCCAGCAGCAAGGCCTCAGCCGCATGAAGAGGACACACATCCACCTGGCTGCAGGCCTGCCAGGGGAGGACGGCGTCATCAGCGGTAAGCTCTGCGTGTGTGTGTGTGTGTGTATGTGTGTGTGTGTGAACATTTAGGTAAATCAATCCTTTGCCTGTTTTCCACCAGGCATGAGGAGAGACTGTGACCTGGCCATATTTATTGATGTCCCCAAAGCTCTCGCCGGTAAGACCAGCTGCTAATGATGACTAATGCTAACCAACACACTCAATACTGTGTGTGTGTGTGTGCAAGCAACTCTCTCACACCTGTGTGTATCTGACTATATAGATGGTATTGAGTTCTTCTGGTCAGAGAACAGTGTGTTGCTGACTCCAGGCGATGCAGAGGGCAAACTGCTGCCCAGATACTTCAGCCGAGCCTTGAGACTGAGGCCTACAAGTAAGGACAACTTTAAGTTTTCTTGAAAGATGGATGGAAAACTCATTTTTTATTCATTCATTCATTCTCCTCTTGTGTTTCAGGGAGCATCCTGCCGCTGGAATAGCCGCAGAGAATCCCGTTCTTTTCATTGGTCGCTGAAGGCCTCGGCCAACTGTGCCAGCAGCCCCCGGTTGGCCGGTCTTTGCTGCTAGTTCCCATGGAAACACTTCTTGTTTGGGAGGAGAATCCTAATGTGGAGGTCTTGGTCTACCAAGCAATAGGACAATACATTCAGACCGCATCCACAGCAATCTGTCATTCATACGTTGTTAGAAGTCATCACTGAAAGGATCTTGGGGCTTAAAATGACAGAGGATTGCCTCAGGAAAGCATCGCTCATTTTCTCACTTTTTATTTATCAAGTACACAGACTTTGTTTTCGTTACTGCATTGTTAGTGATAGAATATTACATCCATCTTACTTCCAAGATAATTTTATCAAGCTTGAAAAGTGGAAGAGACAGACTGAATAAGGCAACAACACCCCAGGGCCTTAAAGACAGGAACATCTAAAGCCAGATGTTTCTATTGTCAGTAAGTGGGGAAAGCAGAGGATGCAGAAACAGGCAGACGCTGTGGTTTTAGTTAACGGACTGCCTTAACTGTCTCTCTAAGATATGAACACACACACAAACACACACAGCATGCCGGGGGAGATAATTGGTTAGAAGCTTCCTGTGTAGGAAACAGACACAAATTGCCACCATATGCCATAAGGACACAAAGTGCTGCAAAGAAAATGCAAATAGGAATCAATTCTGATTCTATGAGTGAACACCTCAACGCAGAATAAAGACTGACTTGCTGTATTTATTTCAATAAACATTTCTTTATTCATCTGTGATAAACATTTGATTTCTAAGTATATTTGTGGACCTTGTGTATATTGTTGACACTTGACAAACAGCTGTTGTAATCTGCCGTTCATTTCTAACTAAATGCCTTACAGTAATCAAGTGAGCGTCTTACAACAATATGGCTACAGCTGTGGTAGAGCTAATACTCTGGATCCTGACCAACACTGATTACAGTTCCTGATGCTTTACATTGACATCAACTCTGCTCATCTTGGATCGGGGGTCTAGCACTTTGGCCCAGCAGCTCTCCATCCTGATAGAGCTGCTAAAGGGAAAGGGAAGTAATCATGAAGACCACCAGAGTCTTGAACAGTCTGAACCAGTTTGGTCTTCCATCCAGCTAGCTTATAAATACAAGTGTAAGTGAATAAGAGAAAGCTTAGGTCAGAATAAACAAGTTTACTTGAAATCTCCAAAAATCAAAGGATGGATGGATTGTGGGTTACGATGCATTTCCACAGGAACAGAATATCTGCTGTGTTGTACTGGTCTGATCTTCTTATGGCTGTCTAAACGGGGAAATCCCACTCGATGTGGTTTCCCACTGTTCAGACACACAGGAGAAGATCTGATGTGAGCCAGGAGGATTCAGATGGAGCTCTTCAGAGAGCTTCGTGGCCACCGGTCAGCTTGTGGAAGAGCTCCTCGTTCAGCGTGTCGCTCTTGTCGCGACTGCGCGTCGACATGAAAATGTAGCCTCCGATAAACTCGTGGACGATTTTGCAGTCGGCGGTCACGCAGCTGAAGGCGATGTTCACATTCCCATCAAACTCAATGGCCACCTGGAGGGGTTGGAAACACACACACACACACACACACACACACACAAAGGAGAGGAAGAGATATGAGATACTTTTAGTGCTCAGAAAAATGTTGCACTTGTGTTGTGAAATGGCAGATAGCAACAAAATAAAATGTCGAGGTTATGTTAGAAGTTGCACAGCTCTGCACTTTTAGAACTGTAACTCTCCTCAACTACTAACAGTGGGTGTTTAACAGAGTTGAAGATGTCAGTAAACTCACTCCCATGTCAGCAGTGACACCACCGAGCAGGGTTGGAGTTATTTTTAGTGCAGTGCTGGACTTCAGGCTTGGTCTCAGAGCGGATTGCCAAGGTCTTGGTCCTCAGACTTGAGTCTACTTTGACTCACTAGTGACTAGCAGTGACTCAGTTTATTTGAATTTTTGTAGATTGCAAAAAACATGTTTTCTCCACCCCCTGTATTAAGCTGTTATGACAAATACAGTAGAATGATCACATAATATTTTCTTTCCCATTGAATGCCCTGGACTGCTTCACCTGAAAGGAAGCTTTAGTGCTTTAGTGCATGAGAAACAGCATTAAGCACCACAGATTCATGGAAAACAAGGTGGAAATATTCCTGACCTGTCGTATGTCCCAGTTGACGTTCCACTGCCTCATGTTGTTGTAGCGCCAGGTCTTGACCACATCTCCCACCCCCAGGTCGATGCGGATCAGACGGTTGGGGGCGATGCCCAGGACCTCGTCTTTACGGCTGCCCTTGAACCTGTCGGGTCAAACCTCTCATTATTTCATTTCCTTGCTGTAACAAAAGACAGAGCTCTGTGAGAATACCACTGACTTGTAAGTCTATACGTGGAAATCCTGGTTCACCGGTTGGATACGTCTCCTTTGTTTCTATTTGTTGCCGACTATCATGTAAAAACATTAAAATACTAGGTTTCTAGGTCTCACAAACTAGGTTTGTGAGACAAAGAAAAAAAGCAAAAGTTTAACCAGCACTATTTGTCAGTAATTCATCTTCAACATTGCAGTGAGGATAGTGACTAGCACAGTTCCAGGGTGAGTGCAGGGGGTCTTAATAATGGTAAGTTTTCTGTGCCTCTCAACACTTTTGTTCTTTCCACAAAAACAGAACTATTTTGTTAGCAAATGTCTTAAGATGACCCATCACTTTAATAGTAACTTTACATTTATGTCAAGTAGCATTTTGTGGCAGTAGGTGTTTGAAACAAATGGCCATATCAACCAAGTCACACTGAATCTTGTCTTGATAGGTCTACATTTTGTGCCAAATTAGATTTGAACTGGCATTAAAAAAGGTTTTAGAAAGCTTTAGATTGAACCCAGAGACACTGTGTGTTATATCAGTGTTTACATCCCAGATCCCTCTTCTAGCTACCTGACTACGACGTATGACATGCCAAAGTCGGGCAGAGCCTGCCAGATCTGCAGGAAACGCATCAGGGCGTCGGTCAGTGAGAGCTGAGCCAGGTTCTGGTAGGCCTCCAGGATACGAGGGGTCAGCTGGAGGGACAGGCACAGGGTAAAGGGGTCAGATGTAATTAGACAGTTGATTAGTAACCTTTATTCTGCCTGGAGCACAAGGTGGGCAGGGGCTGCAGGGACTAGCAGGACCGTCCAATTAGTTCAATTCTATCCAGAAAGGTCACTGAATCCATTTGAAATGGTAATTTGGCCCAGGTCTAAATGTGATAAACAGCATGTGGTAACAAAATGGGGGAGATTGGTGTGATCCAACAGTCCAAACTCTAGTCTCTGTGGAAATACATCTGAGGAATGTTCTTTTAACATTATTCTGTGTGTGTGTGTGTGTGTGTGTGTGTGTGTGTGTGTCTGTGTGTGTCTGTGTGTGTGTGTGTGTGTGTACAACTGCCTCCTCTCCTGCCCTTGTACCTGTTTGGCCTTGTACTTCTTGTGGTAGCGCGGGGAAACCAGGCTGTGGGTGTTGATGCTGTCGTCGGTGGCGGGTGCGTTGCCGTGGGAACCGGAGTTGGTCTTCTGCATGGCCAGGAAGGAGCGGATACTCTGGATCTCATTCTGGAAAGTGCTGTCTGCCAGGCTCTTCCCTTTGGAGGCCAGCCGACACGCAGCCATCCACTGGGCATACTGCTGCTCCTGGAGGGAGGGAGGGAGAGAGAGAGAGAGAGAGAGAGAGAGAGAGAGAGAGAGAGAGAGAGAGAGAGAGAGAGAGAGAGAGAGAGAGAGAGAGGTGAGATAGAGAAAGAGGGGAGATGACAGAGAGGAGGCGGATGTGACAGGGCATCACACAGAGAGATGAGGAGAGGGAGAAAAGTAGATAGGGGGTTAGAGAGCTGGGAGGGTGTGTGTGTGTGTGTGTGAGAGAGAGAGAGAGAAAGAGAGAGAGAGAGAGAGAGAGAGTGTGTGTGGAGCTCACATTCTCACAGCGCAGATAGACTTCGTTCATGCCCTCAGGCGCTGGAATCAGGAGCCGGATGAGGAACTTCTGTCCCGTCACGTTGACGTCTGGAGCCACCTCACATCCTGTGTGCAGGACAAATGGAACAGTGCTTTGATTTGATAAAGTTACTTCACTGGCAGTTATGAGACGGACTACAGAGGAGTGTGGTAGGAAAGATGGCAGAGTGATAAGGGCGTGTGACAAAGGTGCTGAGTCACATTTGAACCTACAATGTCACAGAATCTTTTTTTTTACATGAGAGCCCTGTAGTTGTTCATAGTGCCGGTCTAGGATCACCAGTCAGGTCACATGTCTTCATTAACTTAAGACTGGAGGAAAAGTGCTGTCAGTTAAGCTCGTCTGCTGACTGTCAGGCTTTATACCATATATGGAAAGCTGTTTGGTTGGTTATCAGCTCACTGAGCTCTTTATATAGTTAAGTGAGACAGTGATAATGAAAGCGTGTGTGTTTCTGTTATGAGGTTTTATCATAACCTTATAAATTACAGCTCCCTCATTTCAGGCTGCAGTGAATATAGCATATGGTACGTTATGAGCAGTGATGGAGTGGTAAATCATGTGGTAAGTCATTATAAGGCAAACAGACACCATTATAAATAAAAATCAGTTCTAGTTTCAGAAATTCATTTATGTATACTTTATAAACCCTATCTTCATATAACTTATGTCAATTTGATAATACTTGGTATGATGCATACAAAAACATTCATGTCAGGCTAAAAAGGCGGGTCAAGTTAACTGAGTTAAGTGGGTTTACCCTCCACTGCATCCCTGGTTATGTAAAAACACTAATACTGTGAGGGAAGAAGAGGGAAACTGGGCCAGTTAGGTTCATTTTGCTGCCATGCAAATTTTCTAGCTACGCTGTAGATACAGGGAATGACAGCTGTAATCTGAACCACTAGTGGCTCCATTTAATAATGTATGACACAGTATATGTTGCATTTCTTAGTGGGTTCATTACTTGTGACTGAGCTGTAATATATCCATCTGGAATATATTTGCTACCTTTGAGGTTAATCTGTTGAATGGGCTCTCCGATGCTCTCCTCCTTGCTCTTGAAGTAGGAGATGGAGGTATCCTGGAACTTGAACCAGTACTGCTTGTAGCCCTTCAGAGTCAACCTCTTAGGCCTGAAACACAGTCACACCGCTACAGGCTGGGCTTCACATAAACATCTTGATGCTAAGTACTCATATCTCCAAAAAGTCAGTTTTTCAGGACAAAGCTGGTTGATTTCTCCCATGTGCACCCATGCAATTTTTGCATTTGACTGTGCTTTTTCACTATGGTTTGGCATGGTACTATTGTTATGAAACATTTTCTACACATGGAGGACTGATCTGTCATTTACAGTGAGAAAATTGAAAAATCACAAATATAAGGCTTTGCAGGAAACATGTTGTTTCATTGTAAGCCAATAGAAAAAGACTTAGAAAGATGAGACAAAGCCAAACATCTGCTACATAAGTATGAAAGTGTATGTGTTTGTCTTGGCAGCTGTATTTTGTTCTCAAAGAAGGCACTGTGGACTGTGTGGTCGGAAACTGAAGCTCACCTGAATAACTTCAGATAGTCACTGAGCTCTGGTGCGGTCATGTTTTCCTGCGTGAAAGACAAAGCATTTGAAAACAGAGTGAGGAACTATGAGGAAATCAGCTGCTGTTTCTCAGTCGACCCTCACAACTGACATGTGCATGAAAAGTACATCCAGTATATCTGACCAGCATCTCGGAGGCAGAGCTACTGTCTCCCTCCATCTTGACCTCCAGGGACAGCAGGGCCGACTCCAGGTCCTCCATGGCCGCACTGGAGCTCAGCGTCTGGGGCTCCGACTGGGACACTTTGCTGATGTGGTACTGCATGTGTTTGTGTGTGACAGAGCAGAGAGGAGAAAACACTTTAACCATGTACCAACAAGGTGTTCATTTAAGAATTATGCATGTTACTGCTGCAGACACCTAGAACTTCAAGGAGATTAATTTCTCTAGACTTGAGAAAAACAATGTCTGTCTTTCTCACTGATGTATTCTTACTGGTTATTTTCATTTGGTTCATTTGGTTTTTGAACAGAACAGACAATAGAGAACCCTTTTTAATGTTTTTTAATACCTTAAACTCCCTGCTACTCGTTTCTTTATGATGATGCATTCAACTTTCCTATATACAAATATACTGTATACTGCAGGAATACTCATAATAAGTGTTCATTATGGAATGCACTGTATGATGAAAGCCAAGTCGATGCTTTCTACTCAGTGAAGTGAACTGCCGCAAGTCAAGCTCATCAAAGTCAGAGCTTTTTCTGAGCTCAAGAACTCAAAAGCCACTTCTGAATCCCTGGACAGTTAAATTCTACCAACATTTTACTACTAGCTGACTGATGTTTTTTTTGTTTTTTTTGTGTTTGTTTGTGGTTGTGTTATTTTAGTTTTCTCAGTCTTTGTAAGTTGTTTTGGTGTTTAACAATATGTCAATTGTCACTTTCTTATACTGTCTTTTTATAGAGGGAATATATACCTTTTTACTTTTTATAAATGCTCTGATGACACAATTGTATGTTCTTGCAAAACCCAATAAACAAAGTTAAAAAAAAAAAGAATTCTACCAACATAACACTGGTATCTTAAACCCAACAGATGCATTTATAAAGTTTATCTTTATTTTTGTCAGCTGTGTGGTTTGTCTCAGCTGATCAGTGAACCTGTCAGTGATATAGAATAGACTCTGTGGTGCAACGGTAGTGTGTCTAACTCTAGATCAGAAGATTGTGTGTTCAAATCACGTTAGAGTCAAACTGCATGTATAACATTGTATGCACAACATCATCGATGGGGTCATGAAAGGTGTTAATTTTAATGAAGTTAGTTTTTATGGCCAAGTGAGCTCTTTTCTATAGCAGTATTATCAATTGTAACACAGAGAATATTCTACTGTTCTCAGATAAAACCCAGAGTGTTCTCACAGTCTCCTTTACCATCTTTCCTAATTCATTTTCTATGGAGCAGTACCAGATTTTACATCACATGACATCACAGGTTCCAGTCTTAGCTCTGTGGTTTCTGTTCACATTAATTGCACAGCAGTAGACTATAGGAATGATATGGATTCTTAGATTGGATGGCAGTTGATTGGCATTCTGGTTTAAAGGTCCCATATTATTCAGTTTCCACAATTTTGTTTTCAAATATACTATGGCTCAATGAATTTGGAGACTCCTGACAGGCAGAACCGACGCAGTACTGGACTCTGATTGGCCAACAACAACAGCTCCTTTATTTCAAATGAGGTAAACCTGCTGAGTGGAGACTTTCCAGTTCAGACGTTTCCAGTTCATGCGTTTACTGCAGTTTGTCTGAAACTGCCTTGAAAAAATAATGGATTTTTGAAAAAGCAATATACTTTAAATTCAACCACTCAAACAAAAATAAAATATTAACAATGTCTACATGAAATATCTTTGATCATATATATGTATGTAAATAGAGGAAAATCTGAAATCCTATAACATGGAACCTTTTCATTAGACAAACTGATAGTGTACAAACATTATTATATGTTTTCCAGCCCTCTGAATATATATTATTTCTGGTCTACCTGTAGCGCTCCAAACAGCATCATCTCCTCCTCGGTGCAGTCGATGTCCTCCAGCAGGACGGCCCAGCGGGCCTGCTCATACAGCTGGGTCAGACGCACTGCATCGTACTGGAGGACCGAGGAGAGGAAGGGCAAAAAGAAGAGGAGAGAAGAGAAGGGAAGGGCGAGAGAGGGAGAGGAAAGAGAAGGAAAGGGAAGAATGGGAAAGGAGGGAGGGAGTGAGGGAGGGAAAGGGAGAAGGAACAGCCAATACAAGGTCAGTAATCAGTGCTGCAAGGAGTAAAAAATTATGTGGTGCTACACACACACAGGCATCTACAAACACACACACACACACACCTTGGGCTCCATATCGTAGAAGGCAAAGTACTTGAAGCGGAGCCAGAGTCTGTCATTCTCTTGGACGCCCTGCTGCATGAGAGAACGAGATGAGTCCAACCACCTGAGACAGAGAGAGAGAGAGAGAGAGAGAGAGAGAGAGAGAGAGAGAAAGAGAGAGAGAGATACAGAGAGAGAAACAAGACATAAAAATGATAGGGATATAAAGAGAGTCATTTTTCATTTGTGTGATAATAGGCATAATATACATGTATTCACAGTGTGTACCTCTGTGTGTGTGTGTGTGTGTGTATGTATGTATGTGTGTGTGTGTGTGCAGCAGGTCGACCTGCTGTTGATGTGGGCCTTGTCCACCACGCTGGCTGGCCGGTACAGCTTGGCGACGGCCTCTGGGTTGGGAGGAGGCAGGGAGATGGACAGCATCTTGTAGACGGCCTCCGTCTGGGGCGAGTCAGCGAAGTGAGCCGGCATGCCGTTATACAAGCAGGGCCGGGACACTGGAGGTTAAAGAAGGGGGGGGGGGGGGGGGTGTTAATCATCATTGTTATTATAATTTTGTCAGATGTTTGATCTGTCTCAGCTGATTATTGAACCTGTCAGTAATGTAAAACAGACTCTGTGGCGCAACGGTAGCGCGTCTGACTCCAGATCAGAAGGTTGCGTGTTCAAATCACGTCAGGGTCAAAATTTCTTCTCAAATCAGAACAACTACTCTATGCTGACCCATTGTATGTGAAACTTTGTGGTTCTGAGAATAGTGCTTGATTGCAAGCAGTGGACAGTTCTACAACCTTCAATCAATCTAATGTCAGATCCCCCCCACTGGTTTTGATTTTTCATTGTGGTTGCATTATTTAGGACAGAAATAATGTGAAATCTCAATATGTCAATATTAAACATAAAACAGACTCTGTGGCCCAACGGTAGTACGCAGGTCAAAAGTTGTGCTTCTTCATGGCAGCTCACTGTCACTTTGTGGTTCTTAACAGGAACTTTATAATCGGTACTTTTCATGTTGTCATGGTAACAGCTTCCACAACTGGCAGGTGGAAGTTGTAATGCACCTGTTTCTCAGTGCAGAAGTTGTTACCATGACGATGTGAAAAGGGCCTATTCCTAATAGATAGCGCTATGATAACCTGCCCAGCCCAACCTGCCCTAGATGCAGGTTAGAGGAGCTTGTTGATATGCAGAATATGCTTGTACAAATCAAGATGTTATCAAGGTGTTGGGGTTTGGTGTGGATGGTGAAGAAGAAGAATGACGTAAAGCCTCATGAATTAAATGAGTTGTCTCCCGCTGGAGCTCAGTGCAGCTTTTCAACATCTTGGCGTATGTGTTAGAGTAGTTCTTGATTACAAGCAGTGGACTGATCTGGTTTGGTGGGAGGTTCTACAAAATTCAACCAATCGCATGTTAGATCCCGCCCACTGGTTTTGATGGGTGAGTTTGGCAGATTTAATTATTTCATGGTGCACACACAAGCCAAGCCTGAAATAAATAAATGATTAAATAAATAAATGAATAAATATATAAATAAATTGGAATTGACACATTGAGATTTCACATAATTTTTGTCCTAAATAATGTGACCACAATCAGGAAATTAAATTGCAAATGTGAACATTCAATTTCATTTTAAATGTGGAACAGTTATGCTTTGGAGTGCATGGTAAACTAAATGTCGATGGAGTTTTCATTTTCAGTTTCATTTTGGCAGTAATAATTCATTTTCCAAGATGTAAATGAAAACGAAAATTGGATTATTTCATTTTAATTTTAATTTTGGCAGTTGGTAAAATTGTGGTAATAACTGAAAACTGTGGTCAAGGATTTTAGGCCTTTGCAATGAACTACCAATTAAAAAAAAATGTGAAAAATTCACTGAAGGCCTTCAGAGTGGCTGCTGAACTCGGGCCCTGAATGTGAATGGAGGGTGAGGAGCGTACCTGAGGTGAGGGGAACCTCCGTCAGGTCGTAGATCTCCTCCACCGAGTTTTTATCTTTCTTCTTCTTCTTCTCCTCCACCGGCCGAAGGAGGGAGAGCTCCTCGGGGTGACGGATGTCTGCGGAGGGAGAGGCGGAGGAGGTGAAGGAGCAGATGGATGGAGGCTGAGAGACGAATGAGGTGATGGATGAACACATGACACAAGGTCACGTCCTGCTGAGTTCAGTCTGACAGCGCTCATTCATTCACTTTTCAAACACAAACTGAGCATGCCACTGCTGTAATAAGTCAGAGCATTTTCTGAACTCAAGGACTCAAAAGCTACTTCTGAATACCTGGACAATTCATTTAGCCAATACTACCCAGTGATTTAACTCTGATATCTTAAATCCAACAAATGTATTTACAAAGTTTAGCATCATTTTTGTCAGATGTTTGGTCTGTCTCAGCTGATTAGTAAACCTGTCAGTGATGTAAAACAGACTCTGTGGCGCAACGGTAGCGCGTCTGACTCCAGATCAGAAGGTTGCGTGTTCAAATCACGTCAGGGTCAAAATTTGTCCTTCTTCCTGGGCAGCTCACTGTGTAACTATGTGTGTCTTTGGGGCTGTACATGTATGTAACTGGTTGTTAAGCATCAGAGCTGTGTGTGTAACACTATGGGCTGGTTTCACTGACAGGGATTAACCCTGGTCCTAGACAAAGGCCTTTTTCTTTTTTTTGTCAGCTGAATGGTTTGTCTCAGCTGATCAGTGAACCTGTCAGTGATGTCAAACAGACTCTGTGGCGCAACGGTGGCCTGTCTGACTCCAGATCAGAAGATTGCGTGTTCAAATCATGTCAGGGTCAAAATTTCGTCTCAGATCAGAACAACTTCTCTGGTTCTCAGAGTAGTGCTTGATTGCAAACAATGGGCGGTTCTTAGACATTCAACATATCTAATGTTACTCAATATGTCAACATTAAACATAAAACAGACTCTGTGGCCCAACGGTAGCGCGCGGGCCACAAGTTGTGCTTCTTCGTGGCAGCTCACTGTCACTTTGTGGTTTTTATAATCAGCACTTTTCACGTTGTCATGGTAACAGCTGAAACATTGAGAGAGCTGGCAGCTGGAAGTTGTAATGCACCTGTTTCTCAGTGCAGAAGCTGTTACCTTGACGATGTGAAAAGGGCCTTTTTCTTTTTTTGGTCAGCTGTATGGTTTGTTTCAGCTGATTAGTGAACCTGTCAGTGATGTAAAACAGACTCTGTGGCGCAACGGTAGCGCGTCTGACTCCAGATCAGAAGGTTGCGTGTTCAAATCACGTCAGGGTCAAAATTTGTCCTTCTCTATGACAACTCACTATGCATAACTTTGAGACTCTAAGAGATAGTGTTATGTACCTTTGTGGTTCTTAAGGGTCACTCATGACACACGGTAAATATCACCGTATCAAATTATTGCCTGTTGTGTTAGTAATCAGGTCATAGTCTTCAGGTAAAGCTACTCCATCCTCAATGAGTCTCACAAATTATTCTCAAGAAATTCTACAGGTTGTTGTTCTCTAAAAACATTGCATTTAGTAAAACAAAACAAAAAAAACTGAATGGTGGCATCATGACAGTCACTTAGCCTTGGACATTAGGAATATAATTTTCCACATAGATTCTAAATAATCCTCAATTTTTTACATTGCTCAAAAAACGGAATGAAGTAAGGACTGTGGTCCAGGTAGTCTCACTCTACAGACAAAATCAATGAAAACGCCAAAAAAGCTTTTCCATTCTCTCAAAAAGCTGTGCACCAGCAGCAAGGTCAAATCCAAAACCAGTGACTACTGAGCTGGATGGAAACGACAATTTAACTTGAGAAACTGTGGCACAACGGTAACGTGTCAGGGTCAAGATTTGTGCTTCTGTGTGACAGGTCACTGCCAACTTTGTAGTTATTCTCGAACAGAGCACTATATGCACTTTCAGGTTACCTGTGCTGAAAACCCACACGCATTATGGAATTGCCTGTTGTGTCACTGATCAGGTCATAGGCTTCATTTCAATAGTCTCAGACATCATATTGAGTCTGAGAATTTAACTTGACCCAACTGATACCAGTTTACCTAACTGATTTCATTGCAAAGCCGGACAACGGTAAGTTCTGTGGGACCGTAACACTGGATTTACAATACAGAAGGAATATGAAGCAGGAAACCACAAAATTACAGTGTATAAACTGAGAGCCAGGGGTTTTAATGATATCTCTCTGGATTGGGTGAGGTCTTACCTAAAACCAATCATATAGTGTTGATGTAAATGTTAGTTTGGGCCTCTTCTCTTCCATTTATATATTACTGCCATGAGCTCCGCCTGCAACTGTCACTCATTCTAATATCACATTAAGACAAGACTACGGCTGAAAGCACAGTGACACCTGGACAACATCATCCGATGGTTAGCAGATGACAAACTGTTTCATTCAGATCTCAAGTCAGATCCTCCTGTTTTTTATCATTACAGCCCATGGAACTGAAATAACTAACAAAACTTGTAAACTTGTTATCTTGGCTGCACACTAAACAGCCATTAATTCCGTGACATTACAGGTTAAGAAAAGATGTAAATACTGTCAAACCCCTGCAAAACAGTGATTCAAAACCCACTGCACAAATGCAAAACATGGAATCCATGAGCAGTTTTAAATCCACTGTGAAGAAGTAGATAATGCAAAGACTTACTGGATAAGGGAACATACCTATGTTTTATTTTTTTGAAGTGACAAGCATTCTCCAGTGCTTTTTGCTTGTCTTGTTTGTGTTTTTATCCTTGAAGGTTTTTAATGCGGTTCATCCCTGTGTCTGTTGTTCTTCCTCTTGTATCAGCCACTTGCTGTATTTTAACTTTGATATAAGTCAGAGCTTATTTAATTCTTATCTCTAGTCCCTATAAGCTGCTTTTCTACTGGCAGATTTCATTATTTCCCTCCGCCTGCTGCGTTTTGAAACCTTTCCAGTCTTCTGTCTCCTCGTGGGGATTTCTGCTGAGGAATTGAGACTAAGAAGTGCCAAAATTAGACTAAATGAAAGCATCGGGCAGATGGCGACGGTCTTATTTCTGGTTTTCGAGCATTAGCGTGTGTTATCACAGCCAATTAGACAGCAATATATTAATGAGACACTTTTACACATCTTTAAGCATTGTTGTGAACAGCTATTATAAAACTACCAGTGCAAGACGATGGAGAGGGAAAGGTGAGAAAAGGAAAAGATAGATGGAGTTGGACAGGGATGAAGTGGAGGGTGAACCCACCTAAACTCAGTTTACCCTCCTTTTGATTTGCAGAATAGAGTTTACTCCTTTTTTAGTCTGACATAAATCTAAATTACATAAATTCATGGAATTCATCATGGTAAATGTGGAGGACGAAAATACTGAAATTATTATTTGAAAAGGGCTATTATGAAATGTTAATAAGAATAATATGTTTTAATGGAATATTTCAAAATAAAATGATACATTTAATTATTGACTTATTTAATTATTTATTGATTTAACCATTTTATTTAGTGTAATTTAAAATACAATGGTCCATGGATATAATTATTTATTGATATAATAATTACATTTTGAGTATTTTGGTCCTCCATAGGTAAATGATATCAAAGTGATGTGAACTATATTAAGGGGGAAAGGGCATAAAATAATGTGTTTCTGAAAAAATAATTGGCAGTTTTGGTGCATTATGATGATCACCGACTGGAGGCCATAGTTTACCCTCCTTTTATTTACCACTACATCACTGGAGTTGGATAGGAAAGAAAGAAAGAGAGAAAGAAAGAAAGAAAGAAAGAAAGAAAGAAAGAGAAAGAAAGAAAGAAAGAGAGGGAGAGAGAGAGAGAGATCCTCAGAGACTCACTGAGCACTTGGCAGATGCCCATGATGGTGTGGAACACGGGGCTGGAGAAGCAGGCACGGAGCCTCAGGGTGGCTCCGTTGGGCAGGCCCAGCCTCAGGGGCTTGTGCTGGGTCATGAAGAGCAGCCGGGCGTCAGCGTGGATGCCGCACTTCTCCAGCGTCCAGGACGTCCGCAGCAGCCACTGCTGCTTCTGCTCCCACCACAGAGCGTGGTCCGACCAGTCGCGCTGCATCTCTGCAGAGGGAGGGACACCGGCACGGCTCAGACACAAAATGGCTGTCGTTGCAAACTGTGACAAGTGACAAGCTGCAAGCTGTAAAAGCAGTGCAGAGATCCTTTTCTGTTCAGCCTCTAGTTATCTCAGTGAATATTTTGCCTGTGTCAGGTAGGCTCATAATCAGAACAAGAGCCACTGAGGCAGATGTTCATATCTACAGATTCAGGATCTGCACAGGGCCGCAACAGACTTCCTGTTCCACTGAAAAACATGGACAATTTTAAATCCACTGTGAAGAACTGGCTAATGGAAAGACTTACTGGATAAGAAAACACTACTTATGTTTTAGTTTTTACGTGATAAGCATCAAGTGATTTTTGCTTGTCTTGAACATCTTGAGATCATCCATGAACAATTTTAAATCCACTGTGGAGAACTGGCAAATGGAAAGACCTGCTGGATAAGCAAACGTCCCTGTTTTATCTGAAGCTTTGACAAAAAAATATCAAAACAAATTTTTTTAAGAGCCTTCATGCTGTGTTTGTGTGTGACTATGCAAACAAAGAACATTTAGAACCATCATCATATTCAGTCTGTGAGACTGAAAGAGAAAGAGAGAGAGAGAGAGAGAGAGAGAGAGAGAGACCCACGCATCTTCTCCACCAGCTTGAGGATGACCCCTCCTATGTGGAGGTCAGAGGTCACGCTGAGGGTGAGGGGCGGGGCATCTGCGCCCAGGTCCTCCACCGTGACTGACAGGTCCCACACCGCCATACTGGAAAGAGAGAGAGAGAGAGAGAGAGAGAGAGAGAGAGAGAAAGAGAGAGAGAGGGGGGAGATAGAGGAGAGACAGGAAGAAGAGAGAGGTTTGAGAGACAGGCAGATGCCGAGATAGAGAGAGACAGAGGAATAAAGCAAGAGAGAGAGAGTGGGAGAGAGTGAGCGAATGAAAGAGAGGACAGCCTTGACTTATCAACATCATCATACTGATACCGAAATGCCGCTTTGAATCAAACTGAGTGGATCCTGTAAATGCTCTCTGAAAGATTTATTATATGTCTGACTGTGCTACTCCGTTAGTAATTTGAACACCTACTGTGAGAATTGGAATGAATCACTTCAGTCTGACATGTTTTTACATTGAGTGAGCACATGTTCACTTTAATACATGGGTAAGCTATTCAAATGTCTGAAAATAATAATAATAAATCCCTCCAAAAAGACATAATCCCTTTTAAGTTTGCACAAATCAGAATGTGGCACCTTACAACACCACATACTCTGCCTAGGTTAAACTAAACCTAAAATTCGAGCAGGCTTCCACAGAAATATGAAAAAACAGACGTCAAGATATGACAAATTACATTACTAATTGTTGCAGTAATTTCATTCCAGTGCATAAAAAAATCCTAGTAATGCATAAATGTTTCAATACAGCATATGAGTAATAAACATCTATGAAAACAGTTGCTTTATACTTTATACTTTGACCGACTGGGTCAAAGGGGTCAAGTAAGACAAAGAGAGGCTAGATGGCATGTCAGTCATACTGTGGCCAATCAACTGCTCAAGGAAAACAAAAACTGAACCCCTAGTACCATATCACATGATACTTTGTAAGACTGACACACACACACACACACACACACTGGATGAGCGGGGTTTATTCTGACAAGTCCAGCCTGATGGGCACTTCCTATTTCTGACTTCAACAATCATCAGGGACACACACTTCCGCTTTCAGGCCCGCCCATGGTGAGATGTTCATCCATCACATCCAGCCACCCCCTGTCTGTGTGTGTGTGTGTGTGTGTTTGCTCATGTCAAAGTTCTTACAGTAGGTTATGCCCTATATATTTGTCATTTCAAGAATTAATATCAGAGACATTCAAATGAGAGGACACCCTGCACTCTTAGTCACCTCTCTTTCTGAGGCCTACACTTCTCTCCCTCTTTCTCTGTCTGTTTCTCCATCAGAGGATCGGGACCTAGAGGGGTTTTAGTGTGTAACTGCTGATCTGTGACCAGTTCACCTCTTACTTTATAGTTTGTAAAGTGACGTGACCTGACCAATGATCCTAGATTTGTACATTGAGCCTCTGAAGTCTTATACATGTGGATCCTGGCCTCCTCCTTAAGTCCTATCTTTCTCTCTCCTTTCTCTCTCTCTCTCTCTCTCTCTCTCTCACACACACTTTGCAGGACCTTACCGTCAGCCTTAGAGCAATTTTCGATGAACCCCTGCACTTCTCTTCTCTGATCTCCTGGGTTGTTTCTGCGAAAAAAAGGCGTGCAGCAGGCTACTTTCCTCTGTCAGGCTGGGCAGGTTGTGGTCTGTGTAGCTGTGTCGGTATACTGCTTGCGTCGGTTCTGTCAAGGCGAGAGTGTTCCTCTTTTGTCAGTTTCCGCCAAGCGGAAGTGTGAGAAGGGCTCGGAGTTTGACTGACTAGCTGTGTGTGGTGCTTATTGGGTAATGCGGATCGCAGGGTGTGTGTGTTTGTGTGTGTGTGTGTGTGTGTGTGTCATACAGCAGGAGTGGGAGACTGGATATGAGATATTCAATGGACAATTCACACACATACACCGACACACACACACGTACATTATCACTCTCTTCCCTCTGTCTCTCGCTCTTCCTTTCTTTCACCCACACACACAGACACAACACACACAGTTTAGTCACGTTTGTGTGTTGCAATATCAGTAATGAGCACTTCTATGTTTAGACCCAGCTGTGACATGTTGTGGGAGTAGAGGTAGGAGATGGATGCTAGTTTTATGATATGAAAAAGGACACAAATTCTAGTTTTCATGATATGAAGGTGGAGTTTTTTGTTAGAGGTATAGGCTACAAAGAGGAATAGAGAATGAACTGGTAAAGGTATAGAGTGAGGCTCATTTGCGTTAAAACAAAAATATGTCAAATATTCTGTTGGTCCACATAGTTGATCAACTATGGAGCAACTCCAGATTTTATATCTTGATGTCATCACAGGTTCAACTCTGAGTTCTCTGGTGTTTGGCTTTAGGAAAGAGTTGCTCCTGTCAATCATACTTCTTAGAACTAAAAACCTGAAAGAAACAAAAAAAAAAACTGAAGCGTTTTTTGCTAATTGAGTGGCATTCACTTTTATCCTCGATAGGTGGCGATGAAACCGTATCGTCGGGGCCAGAGAGTAGGCTAATGCTGCCTTCTTGGGACAATAAGTGAAAACTGTATACTACACTCCTCCAACAACATAGGATGTGAAACTGATAAATGTACAGTATGCCTTTCTTCTTGTAATTATGCTACTTTGTATGCATTCTATGTATACTGGTCTTTCTTTATTTTTCCAACCAAAGGGTCCTACTTCACACTACTACTTTGGGAAACCGTTGAAGGTCTTTTAGATGGAATAACAAAATCAACCCTGAATCAAAAGTAGGTTTAGGTGCCTGTTTTATAGAAATCAAGCAGCACAGAGCTACTTTGTGCTGCAGCGGTAGAATGAAGATGATACCCCTGAACGTTGCACCTACAAAATCCTGATTTTCCTAGTCTCCTTTACAACTTTGTTGGGTCTTTCATGTGCGCCCAATTCTTAATTGCAGTATTTCCGACAGCACTTGAAGGAGGCTTTGGCGCTCGATTTCCCATGTAATCTGAGTCGGGGTTTTACTGGGTATCAAATTGAGAATACAGCAACGCCGATGACACCGTTGCATACTTTCTCACTTGGAATTCATTTAAAACCTTTATCCAATCACCATAAGGCCATCTTAATCGTCAATAACACTTTGTGAAGTTTGCTGTTGTGCGGTAGAAAGCCGACACCCCTCGTATATGGAATATTCCAGACGTCACCGTCCAAAACAAAAATGGCACATGCCTGATAATTGTGTCACGTCCACAATAACGAAGTGCGTTTATATCGAAAACGAAACCTAACTACGGCGTGATTTATACTGGTCTCTATCACCGTAGTTACAGTTACACGAACCGTTGGTCCCTTCGGTGTCACGGGCATGGCATTTCAAATATCAGCTCTGTTTTCACACATCAGAGTCCTGCCAACCGCCGGTCCTCTGTCCCGTAGCCGTGTTGACTTCCAGAGTGTCGGTGTCAAATTCAAACACTTTTTAAGCCTCCAACTGCCAAAGCGCCCGCTGCACGCCTCGGTCGGGGTGGGTAGGAACTTACCAACAAGTCTTCTCCCCGGCCATATTAAGACTGCAAACCGAGCGGGGAAGTTTTCAACAACGACAGCAACACTTCGGCAGTCCGACCAGGGGCACGGCTCCTCACCCCGGGGGAAGAGAGGCTTGCTGGGCAGGATCGCCCTCGGTGCACTCGGAGTGACCGCCGCCGCGGTGGTGTGTCTCCACACCGGGACACTGGTCGCCATGGCCCAGAAAGTCAACCTAAACTCCGCTGAAGGAGACTGGAAGGAGGCCAAGGGTGAGACTATTCAGCCGAGTGGGAGAAGATTTGAATGTGTTTTATGTCAGGGAATTCTCCCTGCTCGTGCCCACTACAGTGTTCTCAGCAGCAAACGTCTTGGCTGAGACGAAATGACTGTAGCTTGCTGTCACGTGACTGAAACACCTGTCCTGTTATTGATAAAGAACTATAGCAATCCTATGATAACATTTCTAAAGATGCTGTACAACTATCACAACAATGAGTTCCTCTATGAATATTAAGCCTGTAGGAATATTATAGTGATTACATAGGAGATAAAGTAGCATGAAGTGCCATAAGGTCACTATAAACTACCACAGACACACTATAAGGCCCTATAGCAATATTCTAGTGATTTTTAGTGTTTAAACTTGAGCATAACCTTTTGCCCAGTTTTCCATCAGGCTTCTCTTCAGTCACTTTGAATGCCAAATGTGCCATATTTCCCTATTTCATAACCAAAATAAATATTTAGCAAAATGCTTTGTTTTGTAAAGAATTCTGCTGCTATTTCTCTCTCTCCATCATCGCTCTCAGACTTCTTGCTGTCGCTGTCTGTGGAGGAGAGGCGTCAGTACTACAGGACCTCTAACTATGAGCCGCTGGACAACATCCCAGTGTGGACTCCCACCCCAGGTCAGACACCCAGTCGAAATCATAGTCACTTTCATACAGGGTGGGGTAGATAGATAGATAGATAGATAGATAAATAGATAAATAGATAGATAGATAGTAAACTGTGTGTGAGTGTACATGTGAGTGTACATGCTTGTGTTTTTAGTTGTAGTTTTTTAATATACTACTTATACTTGTATAATACGTTTTTATATGCTACCTCTAATTTCTACTTTTATGCTGACTGTGAGGGAAAACCACCAAGCCAAATTCCTTGTATGTGCAAACTTACTTGAACAATAAAACAGATCCTGATTCTGATTATGTGTGTGTGTGTGTGTGTGTGTGTGTGTGTGTGTGTGTGTGTGTGTGTGTGTATGTATGTCAGTATCAAATGGTGCTGAGCAGAGCCGCTACCCCAGGAATGAGAAGTTGGACCGGAAGATTTCCCTCTACAGTGGTGACATCACCAAGCTGGAAATAGATGCCATCGTCAATGCAGGTGTGTGTGTGGGGTTGTGTGTGTGTGGGGGGACCTAATCACTGCCACATTGACCTCTCGAAAAAGCCTTAAGATAAAATAAGATAAAAGATGAGATGAAACTTTATTTATCCCTGTGGGGAAATTAGGCAGATTAACAGCAAAAGTAATAGGATTCAGCAGTGTAAAAAGAAAAATAGAATATAAACACAAAAATAGAACCAAAAATAGAACATATAATAAGCAAGCCGGTAGCAGGTGGGAAATATGGGGAAAGAGCATGGAATAAAAAGCCTGGAGCAAAACTGAGCCCAGCCTCCAGTCAGTGTGTGTATTTATATGTGTGTGTATACCTCAATTTAGCACAAATTTAACACCTGTGAGGGCAATTTTTACTGTGATTATGGGTGTAATGTTGGTGGAATATGTGGGAGGCACAACAACAAGCTTTACAAACGCGTATGTACTGTGAAGTTTTCTTCAAACTAAAGAATAATAAAAATACAGCGGAAAACAAGAAAAACGGCAAACAAGCTCCCTGGATACTACAAGACTTGGCAAAACAATTAATAAAGCATGACTTGGCACAGCGTAAACAGGTGTTGGGCCAATCAGATTGCTTGGATGAAACTAAATATTGTATAATGACAAGGGCTTTGGCCGGTATGTGTTTTTGAAGGTTTTTGGATTGAACCTGGTGATAGCTGATATATTGTGATGGTACTCTTTAAATTTGACCAATTTTATGCCAAAAAATAAATAAAAACAAATACCAAGTATCCAGTATTTCCCTCAGAAATCTACAAGGGAAATATATTTATGCATACTACTATGCATAAGACAAACCAGTGTAATATTGAGCAGTTATAGGCTACAATGAATATGTAATGTAACAAACTACATAATATACATCATATTAGAGATGGATGATATTGACAGACTGATATCTGTAATAAAAGGCCAATATTGGCAAAGTGGCATCCAGTCTAGGGATATATTGTCTAACCCTAATAACGAATTACTTCTTTAATGGTTCGAGGTATATCGTGGTATACTAGTTGTTTTCATGCAGCAGTAGGCTGTATCTGATGTCTTTCTCGTACAGTGCTGCACTCCTATATTTGACCATTAGATGGTGCCAAAAGCTAGTTTATTCAGTCTGTTGCATTTCCCACAAGGCTATTTGGGCATTTGGGGAAATTTAATTGGTGGCTTGGCACGCACTCTGCATCAGGGGAGAATAAGACAGGCCAGCATGCCGAAATGATGCTCGATGATGAGGCTTTAGCACCGAAATGATGGATTTTCATTGGCAGCTGACTGTTGGCAGGTGTAAGCCGTGCCAGCATTGAGCGAATATGTTGATCATTGACTCTCATTTATGGGATTGCTCTGTGTGTATGTGTGTGTGCGCTTGCATACATTCGTCCATGCATGTGCCTGCGAGTGTATATGCGGTCGTGCGTGCATGTAAGTAATCGTATTGCGTCTGTGCGCTTGCATGAACATAGGCGATTTTGTGTTGGGGTGTGTGTGTGTGTGTTTTACAAGAGCTTTTACAGAGTCCCACTATGCAAAGTGGCATCGAATTAACAAGAGGAAACAGCTAGTAAAGTGTCATTTAGCAGAGAGGATGAGGCAAGGTGAGGGAGGGAGAGCGAAAACCCCGGCAACGGCAGAGGAGACGCGACCGGCGGAGAGGCAGAGCGTGAGAGGGAGTCGACAGAGAGCGGGGAAAGAGAGAGAGAGAGAGAAGAGTCTGAAGAGGGAACAGAAGAAGAAAAGAGAGGCAGGGAGAGGACACAAAGTAGTAGCGGCCTAGTATTGAAATCTCTTGACTGCATTGCCATGGCAACAAGCAGGTACAGGATACCCGCTAGGGGTTTGGGCCCGGGCAACAAAGTCAGATCATCCTGTCCGTCTTCCTGACTTGACTGACTGATCGGCCGGCCGGCTGTCTCCACGGTCATTTTGTTGACTAAGCGGCCGACCTTTTCTCTTGATGACTAACTGATTGACTAAGAGGCTCTGAGTGATTTCAGTCACACTTAAAGAGATACGCCTTCAGAATAAAAGACCGCAACGTAAAGGTGTTTAGAGAGAAGAGAACAATTAGTTACTCTCATTCATGAATTTACCGCCCCGCAGTCGATGTATAGTGACGGCGCGGCATGGGCATCATGGAGCAGTCGGCCCAGTGCCTGTGGTTTTTAACATGTGGAGGAGAGTGTTGTGGATTTTTCCTGGCTGCTCTGAAAGGCCTTGAAGCATCATTTAGCCCCTAAGGCTGCAAACATTCAATTGAAGCCAACTGTGGCCAATTATACGGTGCACTGGCAGACCGATAGGCAAGTTGGGAGGGGGGCTTCCAGGGCCTGGCTGGTGAAGAGGAATTGACTACAGACACACACACACGCACACACACACACACACACACACACACACTTGTATGCCCCTGCCCCTGCATGCACACACAGACACAAAAACAAAACACCACATAGAGGCCTATGAATGAACAGGTGCAAAGTCACTCAGTCATACACCAGTCCGGCCACCCTCTTTCTTACTTTCTTTCTTTCTTTCTTTCTTCCTTTCTTTCTTTCTTTCTTTCTTTCTTTCTTTCCTTCTTTCTTTCCTCCCTTCTTTCCCTCAGTCAGCGCTGATCGATCAGGTGCGGAGGGCGTTGCAGGGAGGTTGGGCGGGTTTTCTGTTTGTCGTTTGTGTCGTTCTCAATAAAGATTGGATTTACAGTAACTCTCCCCTTCTCCTCCTCCTCCTGACCCCCCCCTCCTCCCCCCTCCTCCCTCCTCCCTCCACACTTTTACAGCCCCTGGCTCCTGCCCGCTCCTATAAAACACTACAAACATAAAAACCCACAAGCACTTAAGAGCCGTCCTGGTGGGGAGGGGGGAGGACGGGGGGAGGAGACGGCAGGCAGAAACATCCTCCTCTTTACACCCCTCAATCACTCCGTCCGGAGAAGGAGAGAGCGCAAGAGAGAGATGGAGGGGAGGATATATTGTCTCTGATGGGCTTGCTGATTAAGATGGATTGCGCAATGAAATGTCATTGGAGTGATGAGTTCTTGGTGTGTGTGCGTGCGTGTGTGTGTGTGTGGATACGACGTCTCGAGCAACTAACTTTGCATTAAAACCTTTTTTCAAATTGATTAAATGCAAATTTGCTTAGCTCTACTGAGCTGCATTTTCACTCGCAAAAAAGTTTTATTCCTCATTTCCATTCCAGCACTTACTTACAGCCACCGTTATGTTTATCGTGTTTGACATTAAATGCCATTTATTTTGGCCTACCTTTTCCTCGGCTTTGAATTGAAATTTAATTGAAAAGATTTAAAAAACCGAACCGATAAGTTCTCTGGGTATTTTTGTGAAGCCGCCTTTTTTTTTCCGGCGGAGCTGCCTCGGTGTGCGAGAGTAAATGCGGCGGCAAAGTCTGCTGATAAATCTTTCAGGCTAGACTATAAAAAACTTTCCCTAAAATTAAGCCGTGCACCGTCAAGTGATAAAGTATATTCTGGTCCTATCTCAGTCTTTAGAACTGAACCACTTGTCATCGTCAGAGCTTCAGCTGCCTGCGAGTCTGTGGGAGCTTGTATGCGTGTGTGTGTGTATGCGGGGCCAACTGTGTGCATTGCATCTTTGTACGTGTGACAAGATTACATATGTGTCTGTCTGCGTGTATACACCTGTGCACAGAAGCACCTGCCTGTATCTGCTTGTGTGTGTGTATGTGAGAGAGAGAGCATAAACCTCGGTCTGAGAGTGTGTCTGTGTGTGGGTGGGGTGCGAGTGTTTGCATGTATGTGTCTCGGGTGGGAGGTGGGGGGGGTGTTACGAGAGTGTACGCTTGTGTGTGTGTGTGTGTGTGTGTGTGTATGTGCAGGTGTGTCTGCACCTTGTTTGTGTGTGTGTGTGTGAGATACGGTCTCCCAGGTATTCCTCTGCAGGTCAGAGATAAAGCTGTTGGTTGCTGGAAACCCACTCACCGTGGCAACGGCTGAGAGATACAAGATTAGAACCAATGGTTTTCCTGGCCTGCAGGTGACAGACAGGGGTGAGAGAGGGAGTCTTGTAACTTCCTCACAGATACGCCACCTAGAAAGAAAGTGCTGATTGTGGACAGATGAAGGGAAGAATGGAAAGGGGAATATTTTCACAGAGAGAAGGCGCACAGTGGTGCTCCACAGAGCGCCTTGTTTTGAAGGAGCAGGGTATGGTGGGCCATGAGGACAAAAATGCTTTACACGTGGCAGGAATTTGCATGTACAGGCGAGCTCATTCTGACCATTCACTGACTTTAATGCATCTGTGATTTTCATGAAATGACTTAAACGTGAGATGCAGATATAAGCCTGAACGTAAGTTTGATTCATAAGGAATAATAATAAAGTGTGGGCATGTAATTGACACGAAGGCCAGAAGTAGACCCTACCTAAAGTCACAATGACAGCAGTATCGTTCTAACCTGCAGGCTACGTGAATTACTGTGGATGAATAAGATTAAGTGCATGGCAGTACAGTATTTATGTGTGTATTACAGGGGGAAAGTGTCTGTAACATATTCATAAATCTACATAAAAAGAGCTTGTTTTTTTCATGTGCACAATGTAAAGGAAAGCTGAAACAAACTACAGTACAGCCACAGACTACAGCCAGACACCAGTATAGTTGGTTACAATGAAATGGTTTTTGGAGTGTGTTTGTCACTTTGAAAAATGTATAGGCCATTTTTGAATTGAATGTCACAGTCATTTATTTATCATTTTATGAATTTGAATGGAGTCAGTACAGCAGAAAACAACTGACTTGTTGTAGTGGGTCTTGGGTGATAGAAAGGATGGAGGGATCGGGACGTTGGCGTCGGGAAGGCACGGATGGCCGGACAAGCAGACGCACAGACATCAGCGGGACATCCGGTGGAGCGGCTGGAGGAGGGAGGATGGAGGGGGGGATGGAGGGGACTGGCGCAGTGATCCTGTTTGCTGATTTTAAGAGGATAATACCAGGCTAACCCATGGCTCTGCAGGTAGAGCCCCTTACAAGAGCATTACCTTACAGTAGCACAGCGTCGCGCTCCTTCTGCAAGGCTTCACTGATTCTTAGCTGGCTTTGTCAGCGGGGCTTAGCGCTGTGCTTAGCGCCAAAATCAGCCTGGCAGACATCCCTGCTTTAGCCACGCTGCTCGGATGTGTATGGCGGAGCGGTTGTTCCAAATTGCTTCAGGCGGGCTAAAATGATTTCTGAATCTTCACCTGGGCTTCGTTTTCCTCATTTGACTGGAGTAATAGAGGACAGACAGTGGGAAACTTTGAGTGCTTAACCACTTTTATAGGGATTCTCCAGAGTTGGGCCAAGGATTAAGTGATTTTTTTTTCCCAGGCCCTACTTTGAAGGCTACAATACATGAATCTCAACTGTTATTGTCAGTTATTGTCCATGTATGACCGAAGCTGCACAGGCAGTGATTATTAGGGAGTTTATCGTGTCCTAGCCAGCTGTAGTAATTGTTTTTTTCTTACCATTGAGGCACCATTGAGGCAGGTTTATTGGTCTGTCAGTCATATTTTATCCTAAGATGACTGCCTCTTTTTCATCAAGCCTGTGCATTCATCTAAGGCCTTAATCAAGGAAGGTATTGTGATCAACCCAGCCTCCCTGGGACTAACAGGGGTCTAAGGAGGTAAGAACAGAAGCTGCTCTGGCTGCTGAGGTCCCACAGTCCCCATAGCTCTCTCTCTCTCTCTCTCTCTCTCTCTCTCTCTCTCTCTCTCTCTCTCTCTCTCACTCTCTCTCTCCCTCTCTCTCCCTCTCTCTCCCCCTCTCTCTCTCTGCTGCAGTTACCGTACATCTCCCCTAGAGCTCTTGTCAGCTCCTCTTAGGACAGGCTCACATTACAAGATGCAAAATGTCACAGCAAGTTTGCCATCGCAGACAAATACTCCACATTTGTGTGTGCTCTAAGAAAGCCTCAGACAGAAACAATAAAGTGTGTGTGTGTGCGTGTGTGTGTGTTTTGCCTTGTTTTCTTAAATGCGTGGGGGGCGATTAAATTAAGGCAAGACAAATTAAAAATCTTCTAGTGGCTAACACCCCTAATCAAGGTTTTAGTGGGACTTAATTACTTGATTCTGTAAACATTCTGATGCGGTTTACTCAGGGGTCAGAGTTATATTGTTTACTCAAAAAGTGAAAAGCCAGTCGTAAAATGTTTATGCTGCCATAGTGAAGCTGATCCCAGGTGTACTGCACTGTTTCTCCCTACCGTAGTTACTGTACTTGTTCCCTTAGCTCTAGTTCCTACAGCAGTATCCCCACTGCGCTGACATTGTGTTTAGTGAAGTCGGGCTAATGGACACGTTCTCACAATATGCCCGTCGTATGCTCTCAAACACAGCACTTACAGAGGCAAATTGGCGCCGCTTCACTTTCTGCGTAAATGACGGGCCGTCAAAACTTATCCGAGCCACGACCGCCACTCTACCTACAACAAAACCAGTCTTTCAGTGTATATTCAACAAGCTGGTGAATTGGTAGGACAAATACCAAAACATTGGGCAGAGCGCGCCGAATGGAGGCGTTAATCAGTGGTCAGATTTTTCAGTGGAAAGAGGAATTTGCCGTGCAAAAGCCAATAAAAGAGTGTCAGGGAAAATCCATCGTAAAATGTCTGCTCTATATGAATTTTAATCAGCGAGGTCAGTAGTAATCAGTGGCAGCTGTAGGCAGGGTCACCAGCACTGCTGAGTATTGCTGGAAATGTTTTCGATAACAGGCTACCACTTCATATACTTCAAAGTTTACACTGATTGTGAAATAAAAGCACATTTCACTGGGCATAAGGTACATGGTATTTCATTTCAGCTGCTTTTCTATGCAGACTCTGTTCTCCTTAGTAGAAAACCTGACATCATTTAAGGCTTTTGATGCTATACCTTTCAATTGAAATTCATTTTGATACCAAAAATCGGTACAGTACCAAGTTAGGTGTTGGATTCACAGCCCCAGTCAGCAGAGAGAAGAAGGCATCTGAGGACGTTTTGACATTACAGGACTTCATGTGTTCACACAGCTGCTGTACAGTAGGCTCTAGGGAAATCACTAAGATCGTGAAGGTCTTGAAAAGTCTTTCTTCTGTAGTACAAACTAGACTTGAATGGAATGGAGGCTGTGTATATCAAAGGTTGTCTCTACACTTCATTTTGAAAATAGAAATTGAATCTTTATATTGGTACAGTAGCTAGATACTATGGAGAGAGGTAATAAGTAAGCTAGACTAATTTCCCCATATATTAGTTTTTAGGATTTTAACTCAAATACTCCCGATAAAAAAATAACTTCTGAAATGAATATGAAATGACTCTCAGACTCCCTCTTGAAATGGCTCATTTGTGATGGTAAAGCAAATGAAAGGCTGTAGGCGTATTTCATATCTTTAAGGCTTTAGATGATCAGAGCGCCTCTCTGAGGAATCAGGTTCTGTGCTTCGACTTCGCTTAGTATCTGCTAAACTGTGTTTGCGCCTGCCATTTTGTTTTATCTTCAAAATTTCAGCCGTGTTTGCTCCGTAGTTTCTTGAGGTTTGCGATCGTCTGCACTGGTGACCCCTGTCTTATCTCAGCCTAAATCTAGACACTTGATTCTCACACTCTTTCAGCGCTGCGCTCAATTCATGCTGTTTTGTTTTGCCCTTCTACTATCTGTGTCTTTGCCATGGGCAAAGTTCGGAGGCTGCAGTGGCTCTGTGACTTGGCTCCAGCATGCATTTAGACACTGCTGCCGCTCCAGTTTTTTAGTCCAGATCTGTCTGACTTAATTACGGTACAACTGTCACAGAGAGACCACTTTATTGGTCATCCGGGTAGCGATATTAATGTTCTCTGTGTACTGAACATTTTGAGCTTTCAAGGTTCAGTGCCCCCAATTCCCTTGAGACACTCTGGTGTCCGGTTTTTATCTCAATTTGAGTGGGATGTTGGAGGAAAAGGTTAGATGCTCCTTGCTGGTTTGTGCATCTCCAAGAGTTGCGTCCTCTCCCTTCCCCCTTCTCTCCCACTTCCATTTAGACGTCATCGCAGGGCCGTGACCCGACAGAAGCAAGACATTGGCATTAGACAAACGGGCCTCAATATACAGCTTCAGATTGATTTACACCCCGACACTGAGAAGTTAACATACCCTTGGAGAGTTAATCCCTAATGATGTCCGCGTCGGTAAATAAATGAAAACACAGAAGCCAAACTGAAGGAGTTTGCAGAAAAGCTCATTCGTGCTAATTATTTCTCTCCCACCCCTCCCTCGTTAAAAGCTTTCCCACCCCTCCGATCAATCGCCACTTTAGCACGGAGGAAGGGAAGGAGGAAGCGCGAGCCTCATTAGCCTGATTGGGCTGATGTGGGAGACGGAGAGATGGAGTGAATGAGGGAGTAAAAGAGAAGAGGAGTCAGCTTGATCATCAGCACTTGGCCCATCAGAGCTACGGTCATCAACGCGGAGTGCGGTGTTCAGATGTGTTGGTTTGTTTCGCGGAGCTGGGCCAGGTGATGGTCCTCCGGTCTGGGCTGAACTAGTAATGGACAATGCTGCAGTTAGTTTTGCTATTTCCCCTACTCTGGTAAAGGCGTAGATTGTTGATGGGGAAGATGATTCCTGGTCTGCACTTAAAGGGAAATTATTGTGGAAAAAGTTCACATTGAAAATGGCTGGCTGAATGTAACCAATGTGTTATATGTGTTGATATAGTATTTTGAAGGCTTACAGCACTTGGGCCTGATCCCCTGAGGTTTTCACAGTGGGCCAGTATGACTCGGATTATAAAGCCCCCAACTGTCAAACCTGTGTGTCTTCCCCTGTGTAGGTCAGGGTTCAATTTCCTGCAGTGGCACTTAATGTACTGGGATGCTTCAGTATGCCTATAATCCGTTTTGCCTTCCTACTTCTTTATAACAATAATAGTGTACTGCCTGCCCTTCTTTAGAAATATTGGTTTTAGTGCCAGACAAGTAATCAGGCAGGCATTAAGGCCTTGGCTGCACATCCAAAGTCCTCGTCTCCTTGGCTCCTCAAGTCACATACTTCGGCCCAATAACAGTTCTCGAAAAAATGGAAGAGGAGCAAGGCCACAATCACCTGATGAATGGCTTTTTTAATGAGTATATCATCTTTTGGTGATTGATGTTTTGCATTTAGACTTTTGACATCTGAATACAACCCCGCTTCACTGAACCAGCCGTGCAAATAATTCTGACTAGACGCGAGACACACGAAGAGGAACGAGAAAAAATTAGATATGCAAATTAAAAGCACATCGGGGGTACGATTATCCTCATTGTATGCGGTGTTATTAGAATAATAAAGTATAATGCAGCCCGACAATAAGCCTCCATTTTCTCTCATCTTTGTAATCATAGCTTACTGAACAAAGTACAAAGGACGCATCATTGTAACCTCTCAAATGGGTTTTGAACTAACCCCGAATCCTCTCACCCCCCACCCCACCAGCCAGTATAAGGGGCCCTCATTGTCTGCCTACATGTTCTCATCACATGCAACAATTTGGTCACATAAGCACACACGCGCACACGCACACACACACACACACACACGCACACACACACACACACACCAAGTACACACAGCACACACTGGACACAATTACCATCTTATAATTGCCGTCTGTCAGGCGTTGTTATGAAATGGTGCCCGATGCGCACGCTGTCGGCCCGGCTGCATTATCAGAGCTTAGGAAATGACAAGGCTATTTATAGGAGCTATTTATCCACTTATCCTGTTGTTCCCCTTGTCCCGGATGGAACGGGGCCCCCGGTTAGAGCCAGACTGATAGACAGGTTGATCAATCAGAACATCAGTTAGTACAGTATGTAGCGTTCAAGTGGAAGATGAAGTAGACGATGACGGATATAGTGCAGCGAGATGCTTACAGCGGGCTTTCACAGGTCATGGGGTTTAGCAGCGGTTGCATCAAGATAGTGGGATTGTTTGGAATAGGTTAGTACAGTATGTAGTGTTCAATGCGGTCATTGATGGATGTAGTGCAGCGAGTTGATAGTGATGATGCAAGTCCAGAGAAAAGAGAACACCCATCTGGTTCCAGCCTGATACTGTAAACTACATCTGTATTGTCATTGACACATAAGATGTAGATTTAGCCAACTTATGACCTTAACCGTTTACAGAGCCAATTTACATGCAGGTGTTGTTGGTTGGTGGCGGCCTCTCAGTCGTGTCAATATACCAGTTTTTTAAATGGCAGGTCCTGCTGTGATTCAGCTCAATGATTGATTGATTGATTTTATTTGACAGATTTTAAAGTACACATAGGTTTGAAGGCCCTTAGGCCACAACCATACACATATAAAATTGTCGAGGAATTCAACACACAATAAAGTCAAGAAGACTTATTTCCATTGTGGTCCTCGTTGTAAAAAGCAATGGTCAACACAGGCAGGTCTTGGCAATGCATGAATCACTTAAGACATAAAAAACATTAAGATATTTATTATATAAAATAACTAACATTCAACTAACTAACATTGACTGTCAGCAGCTCAGCAGCCATCCCTTCACTGCTCTTTTAAATTGGTTAGCAGTGACAATTTCTTTAATATGGGATGGCAATAGATTCCATTCTGTAGCTGCTGAGTACAAAAAGGTATTTTTCCCTGATGCACTCTTAAACCTACAGGGGACAAAATCTGTTACACTGGCTCTAGTCGCATATCCATGAGTATCACTGACGAGTTTAAAATAATTTTTTAAATACTTGGGAACAGAGCCATTCATTATTCCATGGGTAAGACCCAGCTTCAAATGTTTGACCCTGCTCTCAACTGACAACCATTTTAGTTCTGTGAGTTGGGTGCGGCCAACATGGGTACGAGAAGGTAAATTCAACACAGCTCTTATCAGTTTATTCTGAGATGTCTGTAATTTAGTTTTAATGTACTTAGGGGTACTGGTATACCACGCCGTACATGCATAATCATAGTGGGGTTGAACTAATGCCATTCAGGGTTTGTGTGTCTAGAAATTTAGCCTTTCTGGCAAGAAATTTGATTTTTTGGCTATACCTTTTAAGCCCATCCTCTCCCCTGTGAGAGACTGGTCCAGCTCACAGCCTAAATAACTAACACAGTTTTTTGTTGACACTACTGTGTCTCCAACCATAAGATTGAAGCCAGGTGATCTATCCAACTTCACCTTGGTCCCAAAGAGAATAGACTCTGTCTTACCTAAATGGAGAGAGAGCCTATTATCAGTGAGCCATTTGCTTAAACTCTCCAATTCTATACCCAGACAGCTCTCAACCATGCACTTGTCCTTATGGGAAACAACAAGAGCGGAGTCGTCTGCGTACAGAAAGAGTGGGCAAGAACAAGCAGCTGTCATGTCATTAACATAAAGCAAAAATAAAAGAGGTTTTAAAACACTACCATGGGGAACTCCACAGCTGTTGAGTCTTACCCCTGACAGAGTCCCATTGACTTCAACCTTCTGGTATCATTCCAATAGATATGATCTGATCCAGTCAATGGCTGAGTTATTAAAACCAAGAGCCTTCAATTTGTAAAGTAAAATCTGATGATCAACAGTATCGAATGCTTTTTGCAGATCGAGTTATACCATACCACAAAGTTTACCATTGTCAATTTCCCTTTTTATGCAATCAGTGAGATATAGCAGACATGTATCCGTTGAATGTGATGTTCTGAAACCTGATTGTAAATCACACATAATATTATTCCTAAAAAGGTATTCCTCTATCTGCTCAAGAATAATTTTTTCAAGAACCTTGGATAGAACTCAGAGAATGGACACAGGTCTATAATTACCTTGTACAACCTTACTCCCCTTCTTATAAAGTGGAACAACTCTGGCCAGTTTTAGATCATTTGGCACCTTTGCCTGATCAATAGAGGGGTTCACAATGTGAGTTATGCAAGTTGCAATGAGCTCCGCAGCATCTTTAACAAATCTGGCTGGTATATTATCCAGACCAGTCACTTTCACATGGTTTATTTCAGCTAACCTCATTGCCACCTTGCTCTGGGACACTTTAGCAAAAGAAAAGGAGTCAGGTTCAACACCCTGCAGTGAGTAGTACTCCTGCACCTGGCTTCCATTATATAACCCATTGTGTCCAGGGCTCATTTGCTACAGATATGAAAAAGGTATTGAAACTGTCGGCCACTTTGGTTTTCTCTGATGTAATTTCTCCATTTATGTTCAAGCAGACATTTTTGGATTGAGTTTTAATCCTACTACTGTAGCCTAATTGTTTTAGGGATTGCCAAAATTTTCTGGGGTTGTTCTTATTCTCAGCAATTTGATCACTGAAACAGGACTTCTTTGCATCCCTTATTAAACTGGTTATTTTGTTTCTCAGTGACTTATATATATTAAAATCAGACTGGTCCTTTGTTTTGCTGAACTTCAAAAACAATTTTTTCCTGCACTTAATATTCTCTAAAATATCAGTGTTCATCCAGGGCTCAGTTCTTTGTTTAACCCTAACAGTTTTAATTGGAGCTGCATAGTCAACTGCTCTTAAAAACATAATTTAAAAAAATTCCCATGCCTGTTCAACATCTCTAGTTAGTAGCACTGGAGACCAGTCCATTTGCTGTAAATATCTCACAAAATACTCTTTCCTGTAGTTCTTAGTAGACCTGATTTTTATAGATTGAAAACTATTTATTTTACTTTCCTAGAGCAGAATATCATGGAGTGGTCACTCAAGCCATAATTAACCACCCCACTTTGAGATATCTTAGAACTAATAATAAACTAGTATAAGATCAATGGTAGTTTTGGTAAAACTGCTTATACGAGTAGGCTCATTAAATAAACTGATGCAAGTCAAACCTGTGACAAAAATTTGTGAACATCTTAAACAGCATGATCATTATTAGAAACATCAGTGTTAAAATCTCCAATAAGCAAAACTTCATCATTAACAAAATCATTAATCATTTTCAATAATTGTTACAGGTAAGAATTTTTCAATAGTTGTTGAGTGTAAGATTTTTGTTTTTTAAAGCTACCTCCAAAATTTGGGGTTAATTCACTTTCAACTCAATACAGTTTCAGTGATCAAAACAGGGAATATTTATCCTCAGTAATTCCAAGAAGAGCATTTGATGTCGAGTTGGGGTTTCTGAGTTTACAAGTAAGCCCGCTCCCTGCATCAGCTAAATTGAAAGGGAGCCGCGAGTTGATTTGTCTTTCATGCCGGTGGAAAGTAAAAACTTCAAGGACTGCGTCTGGAGACAGAGGTCAACTCGGTCCCAACAAGGTCGGTCAGTGAAGAGACGGATAAAACCGTTTATTCAAACTGCCTGTGTCTTCTTCAAGATCAGCAGCAAGAGATGTGTGAGTGTGTTTATCCATGTGTATTCCTACATGCATGCATTTGTCACTGAAGTTTGTGTATCATTATATGATTTATTATGATGAAACCACCTGCATTGAGATTTTTCTCAATACAACTTACTAAGACTGCACAGTAATTATGCATAATCATATTCATATATAGCGAAATGCCCACTGAAATAAAATAATTTTGTCCTTCGAATAATTTAGACAAATGATTATGATTAATAATTGTGATCCTAATTTCTTCCAAAATACTCGTGGGATGTCATTTTAGCCATAAATATGGAGCCCTAAATCAAGCGATTACCTTCAAATGAAGGTTGTGTGTGCTGGACCTCTTGTACTATCACAAACAGCTCTGTGGCATTTTCAGCGGAGTAATGAATAATTTGGTGTACTCTGGAATTCTTTTTTTTTTTTGGGCTGAAGTGTGTCTGCCTGTGCACAAGAGAGGCGGAGAGCCGATACCTCCGGAGAAATCACAAGTTGCCATAACTGCAAGTCTACAAGTCGCGGCGTGGCCCGGGGCAAAGCCCCCGAGAGCCAGGAGTGAAGGCCGAGGCCCCCGCAAGACCACATCCACCGCCTGGAACGCTCCTGACCAGAAAGTTGTTTCTCCGCACAGTTTGCTCACGCGGGCACGAGATGAAACCGAATGCCTGATGGTTTATCTCTTCATGTGAAGAAAGGGAATTCATAAATTATTCACCCTGTCGGTCTAAGACAGGCGAGAAGCACAAAGACTACTTAAGGTTATAAATGCTTTTAATTCAGTTCAATTTCAAATGCTCTTTTGCCTATCCGCCGGGTTACTAAACATTTTCTGTGGTCTACAGGCTCATAAATAATTTAGCTAAATAAAAAGATACAATACACTGGGAAATTGAATAGCAGACAATTGCAATACAAGTGGAATTTGATTATCTTTTTGGGGACGCTTTCAGCATCGCTGTGGCAGAAGTTCTCTCGGCAGATGCTCCTCTCCCCTCTTCCCCCTCTCACTAGTGGGGTCTTGCACTCGCACCAAAGTGGCTCTCTGCCTGACAGACAGCCTAATTCATCCAGTCGGTGTTGTTAGAATACCTGGCGGCTGTCTCGGTCTACTCTCTGCCTTGTTTATTCCATTGATATCCTCTCCATCCACCGCTACAGAGAATCGCAGGCCACAAGTTAGTGTTTTGTTATTGTTGTTGCTGGATCACTTCGTACCTCCGAGGTATTTCGCTGGTTCTGTGGAGTGTGTGTGTGAGGAGAAATGTGTCAGTGTTTGTTATCCAGCTTGGTGGGTCCGTCGGGACCGCCGATCCCCTGTCGCTCCAAGGTGTACGCGCTCCCCTGTCTCTGTCTGTGTTTGTTTCTTGGACTTGTATCTTTGTGAGGACATTTTTCTCGGTCCTGATGAGAGAACATTCTGATTTTAGAGTTGGGATTGGTATCACAGGTGAGGTAAGGATAAGGGTGTGGGGTTTGGAAATCAATAGTCTGTGGGATGTCCTTGCAAGCTTAGTAATACCAACTTGTGTGTATGTGTCGGTTGTTTCGAGTGTGTGTGGGCGAATGTGTCTGGGTTTGTTTGTTTGTGCACTTATGAGTGAGCCAATCCGTGCATTTGTCTTGTCTGTGTATTGCATCTGTCTGTTTATGTCTTTCTCTCTTTCTCTCTCCCTCTGCGTCCTTGACCACTGTGTGAGTTCAACCCACAGATTGTGGAAGGAAATATGAAGATGTGAGCGGTCTTACAGTCCGCAGTCTATCTCATTTCTCTCACAGTCACCTTGAAATGTATGTATGGCTGCATGCAATTCAAGGAACACGTTGACCTTTTGGCGAATACGCTTATACAGTGCGTGCAAACGCTTTTGACACACTTAACAGTGCGATGTCGCTTTGCATCATCTCATCATCTCTGCTACTGACCATTTTGTTGCACACTGTTAAGTTGATCAAAGAGAAGTGATAAATAATGCACTGATTCACGAGGCAAGGCATCGAAAATTGCCAGATTTAGCTAAAAAGCTGTAGATACCACAGTTGTACCTGTTAAAATAAGCAATGTATGTTTGAGATTTTCAATTATTTTTAGTCATTAATTCATTTCAGTACATTTTGGTGTCCTAGAGAATTGAAGTTTGGATAAATGGCATTGTCCTAGATGTTATTTATTGGCAGCACGTCTGAGAAGTACACTGTGATCCCATTTGTTGCAGTGAATGAATAAAATTCAAACTCAACAGACACTTGAGTATTTGAGTATACATCTTTTTGTTGGGTGTAGAATAATATGAGTATAATAATTATGCCAGTGGGCTGGAGGCTAGATAATGGACTGCAGTAGTGAATGGCCCGCATAATGACTCTTAAGCACTCAGGGCATTGTTGTTCAGAGCACAGAGGTGGAGATATAGCTGCAGCTACATTTACCGTATGCGTGGGCGCACACACACACACACACACACACACACACGCACGGACACACGCATACACACAATCACAAAGCCTGTAGATAAACCTGCTATAGTATCTCTGTCTCTCTGACAGCCACACACATACAGCATATACAGAAAAGCATTTCTATGTATATACAGTACATTTACTTGACTGTTTCTCCTTCACACGCAGCCGTCGCAAGCAGTTAGTTTAAGATGGACACTTATACACTCCCCCGTTCGTTATATTGATCCATGCTTACACAAGCATTAGCACTCACTTAGAATGAGAGGCATGTCTTCACTCAAAGTCAGGAGCACAGAGCATAAACACATCCGTAGACACACACACACACACACACACACACACACACACACACACACACATGCATACATACACACACACATGTAGTCACTCAATCTCGCTTGGTCATTCACACACAGAAACACACGCCAACACACAAACCTACAAACACATGCGTCTGCCCTGGTGAGCTGGCAGATCCTTTCCAAATGGTAGAATTGGAGCGTATAGGCGCTGATGTATTCATCCAGTGTGTCTGATTTAACGAGGTCCGCTCTGTCTCGTCATAAATCATATTAATAATGTGAGGTTCACATTGATTTTTTTTTTTTTAGCCATCACAGTGCATTATTAGATATCTCCAGCCTTTGTTTCTTATTTAATGAACCCCCCACACACCCACAGACAAAGAGAACTCGTGAAACTGCTTTTCCTTTTAGAAGTCTTTATTCATCTGCGTAGAAAAAAAGACGACGGACCAATAAATGGAATAGCATTTTGCGCCCATTTTTCGGTTTATACATAAGAGTGTTTTCATTATCACTTCTGAGGGCGACATTTTTAAAGGAAAAGGTTTTTCTAAACAGAATGAAAGGAGGCTTCGGTGCTCTTTAAAAAAAAACAAAAAAAACAGACAAATTAAAAAAAAAAAACACACCGGAGCTTCTCCAATATTACTGGTACACAGTAAAAACAGGCTGGAAAAGAGAAAGAGAGCTACTGAAAGTAAGAGTGGGTTTCAACACTTACAGGCTCTATCTAAACCAACCCCCCCTCCTCCTCTCTACTGCCTGGTTATTCTTTATTTTTTCTCTCTCTCTACCTCCTCCTCTCTTTTCATCTCTGGCTGTTTATTGTTAGCGCTGTATGCATTTCCTTTGAAGTTCCTACTCTTAAGGTGTATCAGTGGGGTCAGTGGGAGGCAGTCGGAAAGCAGATGCCACCTTTTTTCCCTCTGCGTATGTGTGTGTGTGTTGAACTGCACAGTGTTGCGGTCAGGCTGTGATCCCTGATAACAGGACTGCGTCTATGTTATAGTATCTAAGGCCTATGGAACTGGAGGACGGGCCCTGAGTCGACTAATGTTTACCTCAGAGAATCGGATCAACTTTGAAATTAATTCATTAAATTGAATTAATGGTTTGTTATTTTCAAATAGTAGTTTGACTTCCACTTAAAATGCCCAAATTTAAAATACACTAATTTATTTTGATGTCTCCCTAAATTACGAGTGAAAACAGTAACAACTATTGATCTTTTGGGGGTTTTTTTGACAACGCTGTAGGATAGATCTATTGTTATGAAGCGGTTTCAGCAGAGAGAGCAATTAGACTGGAATAGTTCTTCTGAACCCCGCCGAATCTGTTGCTGCTAAAACTCATTTTCAGTTTATTAAGTTTAACCAGCCTCTTGAAGATTATAAGTTACTATTATAAGGCGTATGATGAGATTACTTTTAGTTCATTTGCAGGAGTAATCTAATCATGAGACCAGCTGCAAAAGAAATTAGCCAGATAGTCTGAGTTTTTTGTAATTTTTCTAATTCTGAGAAGGAGATATTTAATTGCTTTCCTCTCAAACCAGTCATGTGTCTTTTGGACTTTGCAGTCATTTTCCTTTCTGATATCTTTCTCTGATTGTCTTGCCACCTCTGTTTCTCATATCGACCTACTGACACTCTGATAGCAAGATAGGTGACACATAAAAGAGACTATGTTTTAATGAAGATGCAAGTTGAACACTAACTAAATATTGTGTCAGTGGTGATGATGTTTGATTAATAATGATCATCACCTTTGTTCCGATGGAAACATCAGACCTTGAAGGAAGTGTGCGGTGTGTTTTCCCTCAGGTTGTTGCTGAGGCGGTGGTGGATATGTTACGGGTAAAACTTGAGCCATTCTTTGGATGATGATGTCAAATTATTCCAGTTGTCACCTCTCTTCTTCGCTGGCTCCCCGCTCGCCCCCCCCCCCCCCCCCCCCCCCCCCCCCGCCCATCTCGATCCCCCATCTTCTTTTTCTTTTGTCTGCCTCTTTACCTCCTGCCGCTGCATCTGTCACCCGCCCCCCTCCCCATTTTCTCGCTCATCTTCCTCCATTCTCTCCTCCTCTTTCCTGGCTCTCTGCCTCAAGCCAATACACCTCTCTCAGCATCTCCATTCCTCCCAAAAGGGTCCCCCTCTCTCCCCTCGTCTCTGTTATCTACTCTCCCTCCCGCCC
Source organism: Centroberyx affinis (assembly GCF_046629955.1). Classification (NCBI taxonomy): domain Eukaryota; kingdom Metazoa; phylum Chordata; class Actinopteri; order Beryciformes; family Berycidae; genus Centroberyx; species Centroberyx affinis. Next base: position 53,340 of record NW_027280343.1, on the reverse strand, counting down.
TCCATCCATCCATCTATCCATCCATCTCTTTCTCTCTCTCCCCCTGTTGTCTCTCATCCTCTCTCTCTCTCTCTCCCTCTCATTAGTTTCCCCATGCTGTGGTTTGTGTCTCCCATCTCTGTCAGAACTGTTATCACTGCTGTCAGCTCCCTTGGCGAGAACAAAGTCGTCCTCTGCTCACGGCACCACAAAAGACACGAGAGAAATAAAAGGAAAGAGCCTCAGCCAAAAAAAAGGGGGGGGAGGAAAAATTAAAAAGGAGGGGAGAAAACCAGAGGAAAGGAGGGGGCCTAGGAACACATCTTTTCATGTCAACCATGATGCATTGTCATCTGTGGGTTATAACAACCATCGATTTCTCTCTCTGTCATCCCTTTATCTATACAGCACAGAGCTTACAGTTGGTTGGAAGATATGAGAGCTATCTCTATACACATCAAGTGCCTTTTCCTCATATTATAAATATATCTCCTGCTAAATCAGCTAAGCCTAGTATATCAACCTCAAATAAGTTACTGTGTATTATTATGAGCTGAGAAGAACGGTAGGTTTGAAAGACATTGAGATATCCAAAAGAGAAAACATAACCATTTATAACCATAAGTAGCATTGAAACACAGGTCTACTGTATAATGTAATATACAGTAGTATATTATAATATAGTAGGACTGACTGTTAACTTCTGTTACTCAATAGCAATGTCCAATCAACATAGCTGAAATCAGTCTTTTCTACTTAGCAAACCAATCAGAATTGAACCAGCAGAGGCACAGAGGGTACTTTGGAAACCAAGGACAAAATGGCCACTGGCCTAGGGGTCGTCATCCTTACAAATGGCGCCTGGCAACGGTGGCATAGGGAGCGTGTCCCTGTGTCATCACGTGTAGGCGTAGTCTATGTCGGGGATGCCACCCTCTCGGTAACCGCGGTTAGTACCGTAACCGACATGGTGGTGACCGGTTTGGCTGAGGATGGTGCCGTTGAGGCTGCCTGCTCCATGGCTGCTCCGGTAGGTCCCGTTGGCGTGGGAGGAAGAGGAGGAGGAGGGGAAAATGGTGTGGATGTAGGTAACATCCTCCAGCTTCGGCTGCAGGGGCTGATGGGCCATGGCTGTCATCTGGAAGCCTGCGGGAGGGGCCCTGATCTCTAAGATAGAAGTGTCCTTCTTGGTGCCCGACTCCACATAGTCATCATAATGTTTTCCACCTCGACTCCTGCCGTACGAGCCGGAGTCTCCCGACATGTAACCCGCCCTCTGTCCATACCAGCAGAAGATGCCGAAGATCAACAGCAGGCTGACCAATGCTGTGGCTCCCCCTATGATCCCAGCCAATGGCAGGGCTGTTATCTCTGAGTCCTGCCCGTCCTTATCCGACCCCTCCCCTCCTGCGCTGACCAGAGCCTCTCCTGTCTCTATTTGAGCGCAGGCCGGGGCCGAGTCTTTACTGTCCGTGTCAATGCTGCTAGCCCGAGACGAGCCCGCACTGGCGCCCCCTATGGAGGGGTCCTGACGTAGCGGCAGGAGGCAGATGAGGTAATGGGAGCGAGGGGTGAGCTGGGTGAGGAGGTACTGCTGCCTCTCTCCGGGAACCAGGGTCTCTGTGATGGAACCCAGGGCCGCGCTGCTGCCCAGCCTCAGCCACGACAGGCGGAAGGAGGGCGCCGGTCGCGGGCACAGCCAGGTCACCAGCACGCTGTCCGGGGAGAGAGGTTTTACAGTCAGCTCCAGGGCCTCCCCGGATACCTGCCCCCCTTCCCCCGGAGGCAGGGGCATCACCAGGCCCGGCCGCTTTGCCCGCAGGGTGAAGAGGGAACCTTGGGTAGGGACCAGGAGGGAGGTGGTGGTGGTGCTGCCGTGGGGGGCTGGAGGCACTGCTTGACCCCCTCCACCACCATCTCCACCTCCTCCACCTTTTTCTGCCCCCACCCCAGCACTGGGCCCAGCAGGGGGGCCCTCACACTGCTCCATCAGCCCGGTCAGTTCTCTCAGAGCCTGGCCCCGTACAGCCTCAGGTCCCTGGCACATCAGACCCCTAACTGTCACCCCTGACCCCCTGCCGTGCAGCCAGGCATGGAGCCAGCGAAGGTTGCAGCCGCAGTACCAGGGATTTCCTCGCAGCAGCAGCAGCTCCAGGCTCTCTGTGTCCTTCAGAAGACCCCGCGGGAGGCTGGTCAGGTTGTTCCCTGACAGGTCCAGCCTCTGCAGCCGCCGCATCCCGTCTAGCGCCCCCCTCGGCATGTGGGTCATTCCGTTGTCCTGCAAATGGAGTCGCATGAGGTGTGCCGAAGGCAGGTTGACAGGCGGCGCCTGCAGGGCATTCCGGACCAGCGAAAGCTCGGTCAAGTTGGAGAGACGGGAGAAGGTGTCATCTGCGATGCGTGTGTTGGCCAGCAGGTTCCCATCCAGGACCAGGCGTCGGAGGGAGGACAGCCCTCGGAAGGCATGCGTGGGTATGGTGCTGATCCGGTTGTCGTCCAGTCGCAGCTCTTCCAAGGATGCTGGCAGGCCTGCAGGGATGCTGGACAGGTGGTTCCGAGAGAGAAACAGCAGGCGCAGCCGCGGAGTCCCAGAAAATGCTCGCTCCTGGATGCTAACTGTGGATATGGAGTTATCGTCCAGGTGTAAACGTTCTAGCAACGGTAGCTTGGCCAGGGAGGAGCGCGGTAACGTTCGTATATTGTTGTCCTGCAAGTGGAGCTCCCGTAACGAAGGCGGGAGGTGTATAGGGAATTCATCCAACTGGTTGGCATACAGGTAAACCACCCGTATGGAACTGCTGCGTTCCAGTGAGGGAGGCAGCCCAGCGTTGCTCAACCGGTTGCTCTGCAAGTAGAGGATGGCAGCCGTTAACGGTAGTGGAGGAATTATGCTGAGGCCGCGGTCGTTGCAGTAGACAAAACCCTCATCGCAGCGGCACACCGAGGGACACACGGCACCCTCATCCCCGTCGCCCGTCTCCATGGCAATTGCCGCCGCCGCCAGCTCCAGCATCTCAGCCAATAAGGTGAGGCACAGGAGGAGCAGGAAGAGCCAATCGCGGAGCTCAGCAAGACTCTCAGCCGCCATGGTGTTCTAGAGCTCCTGATGGAAAGAGAGGGAATGGGAAAATGAATTAAATCAAGAACAAAAGCTGTAGCTCACTGATTCTAAAATCAAGGGAAGAATGACTCATTACACTAAAAAGGAAAACAAAGGCAAGAATGTGACTGAAACAGTTATTGCAAGGCAAACCACATATAGGCCTAGTTACATACGTCTTCAAAATGGCTTGAGCAAAGTGCTGTATTTTCCACATGCTGTTTAGAGTGATATTTTATCTCAAAGTGGTAGGAGATTTGGGGATTGAATAGTCAGACGTAGTTTAGAGGGGGCTGTCCGATATTATATGGGTCAGTCCGACCAAGCAGAAGAAAAACGGGCAGTTAGAGGGAGAGAGAGAGATGAGGGGTGGAGTGAGTGGGTGAGGGAGATTACAAGAATCAGAGAAAGCAAGGGGCGACAGAGATGGAGAAAATTGGACAGTGACAGTTGCGGGGAAGGAAAATGAGGGAGGGAGAATTTTTTCCGGGGAGATTAACTGAAATGGAGTGAGTGACATGAAACTAAAATGGAGGAGAGAGTGGGGAGAAGGAAATCAGATTAATTGCCTGCAGTGTTGTTGATAGCCTGGAAGACAACAGAAGTAGCAAACTTGTTCTGACTGCCCTGAGTCTAACCTTCAACTGAAATCACAAACGGGATACATGTGAATGGGGTTCTAGAAATGCAGGTCTTCACGGGTTCCTGTACAGTCAGAAACAGCAGGAGTCTGATTGAGGTTAGGAACAAAACATGCGCACACACACACACACACACACACACACAGACAAGCACACATACAAATAAGCAAATGCCCATATACACAAAGTGTACACATGAACACAAGGTCTCAGTACAAGCTGACATGTATAATGCATGTTTTCTTTTTCAGTTGTTATTGTTCGTGAAATTTGTATAAATTATTCAGGGAAACGGTCCTGAAATCCCAAGAAATGTTTTAGCGAGATGTTTTACAGAGAGGCATTTTTCATAAACATTAATACGTTCCTCGGTCGACGTTTTATGACTTGTCTTCTAGCGCATCGTTGACACCAACATCAATAACGCAAATTTACAATTCAGATAAATAAAATGATCTCTGTGCACCCACATACACGTTGCACTATTTATAGAATATGAATAATATACAGTAGTGAAAGTTGTGAAGATTACATTGTGGCACATTCTTGTTTGAATCCTTTCTTTCGGGTAGCCCGGGGCTGGAAAATGTGCCCTGACATGAAATGCCTGACGTGATTTGACAGCACATTTGATAAACAAATCCTCTAAAGGCAAGGTTTTCCCCCCCCCCCTCTGTACGCACGCATGCATGTGTATGTGTGTCTGTGTGTGAACTCAATACTAGATGCAAAATTGCCCCTTGGCTGCAGTCAAAATCCATGCAAAGCAAACAAGAGATGGCAACAATAGAAGAGAGGGAGGGAGTGAGGGAGTGAGTGAGGCGAGCAGACAGATGGAGAGTTGGACAGTCAGTCAGAGGAGGAAAGGGGAAATGAGTTCCTGGCAGTGAAGACGCAAATCAGCATCAGCTGAGTGTGCTGCAAAAAAGAGGAATGGCTCCAGAGATTGTTTGGCTGTTTTTATGTTTTCTGTGTGATACGTGTATAAATAGCTACATTATGTATACCTGCACATTCTTGTGTGTGCCTCTGTGTGTGTATGTGAAAGAGATCCTGTATCAGCAACCATCTCCTCTCTAAGCTCAGTACAAGCAGCGTTTGATATGTCTGGGTGAAAAAGAGTGTATATGCGTGTCGATATATGTGCATGTATGCACATGCAATTCTGCATGGACCCATGCGTTTTATTTCTGGTATTTTTTTTAGCACAAAACTGACTATTTCCAAGCATTGCCAGTATTTGAGAGAGGGAAAGAGGGAGAGAGGAACACACGCACACACAGACACACAAGAGGGAGTGTCAAGGTGGGAGCTGAGACCATATTGGGAATGCTTTATGAATATCAACTAGCATATGCTTCAGTGCCATACTACCCCCCATTCCCTTTCATAAACATCCCTTTGGCACAAACCTGTATGTGTGTGTGTTTTGCCTGCTTGCCAGGTTTTCCTATCGACACGTCCTCTTAATGATCCTTAGATTTTCTGTCTGCTCCCCTCCCTCGCTCATTCTCTCACTTTCTCCAACTGTCGCTCTCTCCCCTGCCACCCTCCTCTCTCTGCATCTTTATCTCTTTCATGCTATCGCTCCCTCCCGCCCGCCCACCGCCTCCTTTCCTTTCATAATCTTTCATTATATCCACTCTCAGGTTTGTTTACAGAAGTGTCCGTGCAGTCGTCCCCCCCCCCCCCCCCCCCGTCTCTCTCTCTTTTTCTAATCCTCTTTTATCGTTTCCTCTCCGCTCGTCTGTTGATTCCCTCGTTCCGTTCCTACACACTGAGATTGGATCAATCAGCCCCGGCTCTGTCCTCCTGCTCAGGCCTCCTCTCTCCTCTCCTCCCTGGCGACTAGGTTTCTCTTTTTCATTTAGATTTGGACCCCCCACCTCTTCTTTTTCCCCTGTGTCTTTCTCTCTCCCTCTCGGCCTCAGCTTTCTCGCCTCCGCATTCGCCTTCCTCTCCCTTTGTGGTATTTTTTCCAAACGTTTCAATCATGTTCTGAAATAAAAGCCTTTGTTGGAGTACAGAGCCAGCGTGTGTTTTTTTTTTCTATCATGTAGCTGAAAGCAAGATGTAAGCGCGGTGCTTGTCAATCTGGTGAATGCAGAGAGAATATGTGTGTGCGTGCGTGTGTGTGTGTGTGTGTGGATAAAAGGTTGAATCAACCTGGGGTGTGAGTGCCGAGGGCTTGCTAACCTGCTCAGTCTCTGTGCCTTTCACGTCCGCTGCAGCTTTGTTTTTCTTGGATCAAGGATTCGTGCAGAGGAGTGTTTGTGTGTACGTATGTGTGATCGAGGCTGTCGCTGTGGATCTCTGCGTGTGTTAGAGCGGTTTCCCGGTCCTCTTCCAACGGTTCAGAAACGTAGCCTCGTTCCTTGGGGCCGCCGTATCTCCCTCAGCTTGGGTGAATGATGATGAGGATGATGATAGCCTGTACTCCAGGGCTCCAAGAGGAGTAACACCAGCATGGCTTAAAGCCGTCTCGCCACCCACATTTGTGTGTTTGTGTGTGTTTCCCACTGCCAAGCTCGCTCTCTCTCTCTCTCTCTCTCGCTGTCTGTCTGGGTAAAGGGCTTTTAGGGCTGCCAACTCAAGTCATCTTCAGCGAGCGTCCAGAGGCCTAACTCTGAAACCACCGCTCCACACCCAACGCTAGAGAGTCGGACAGACAGTCAGAAGATGGTTGAGGGCTCAAGGCTCCTTCTTCGAAGTCAAAAGCAATCCTGGATACTCATGCAAGCAATAGGTCATGCAAAAAAAACAGTCCTGTGCTGTGTTACACTTGTTTTCAATAGCCAGGTCGTGGCTTTAATTAACAAAATTAGCCACAGCAGCAAGTACAGATGCAGTGAGATTTCCACAACTCTGAAAAGCCAAAAAGAGTCCTTATGGAACTTGGATCTATTATTAGTAGCGGTAGTATTATAAGGATTATTTCAACATACGTTTCACAGTTCAGTGAGGGTAATGAGTTGGGTTGGAGGCTGTGATGGACAAGTTTGCCTGTGGGCTAGGGTGTGGTGTGGTGAAGGACAGCAGGGTTCAGGGAGAAAACCTTTAAAAAAGAAAAAATCAAGGTCTCTGGTCCTGCAATCGGTTCTCTGTCCTTCCCTCTCTATTTCTGTCTCACTCCCCACTGTTAAATGTTTGATCAGTCTTTTTCCACTTCACGGAGATCGTCTTCAGTGGCAGCAAAGCCAGCTGAGCGCGTGTGTGTGTGTGCAGTCCGCTCTGAGCAGAATGATGCTTGCTCGTCACGTGGCTCAGTGCGGGGAGTCCTCCCAAAGGTCGAAAGAAATGGACAGCTGTCCAGGAAGCTAAAGGTGTGTCTCACTGGCGTTTGGTCCAGTAGGACAGCTGGCCGAGTGGTAGAGAGCGCCACCCTGTGGAGAGAGCAGATGAGATCAGCGTTAGCATTAGCAATTGGGGGTACAAGGGTATGGTATGGGATATCCGGCTGACTCATGGCTAAAACAGGGTATCTGACAATTTTACGACTACTAAAATCCAATACTGAGAGCCATGAGTAATACATCAGAAATGAAAACAAAGTGTGCACATTGAAGGATGTAAGATCTCTGATGGAGGAAAAAATACATCTCTTAATTTTTTAGCCATTGACGTCAAACTAAAGGTCTAAGTCTAGTGAACATAATGGATTGGAATGGTAATCGGAATCAGCCAGTGTGTAAGGTATGTTGTTGGCATAAAGTGTTGCTGACGATCTTGAACAGCAATGCTTTGAAGCAATTGATTTGACTGCTTTTCAAACTTTTAGCTCAGCTGTTTTGCTTGATTGAAATTCCTGTGCAGGAATCCTCTGGCGTTTCACAATTGTAAGTGTAAAACTAACAAGGCTGAGTGCATAGAATTTAGTCTAGACTATTTTACTGAACTCCATAATGAGGATTAGGGATGCAAATTTTCAGAAATGTCCTTAATCGATCGTCGGCCACGTTAATGACCAATTAATCAATTAATCATTATGTAAAAAACAGCTTTTGACATCGAAAATAGAAAATACAAAATGTGTGTTTTTACATCTGTCTTTGGGCCTACTCAACAAGTTACTCAACCAAGCATAATTCAAAATTCAGTCTTTCCCACAGGCTGAAAAGGTACTTTCTTTAGGGTTAATTACTTTAAATTGTCTTTACGTTGTGTCCAACAGGACCCAACTGGCGGAATATGCAATGAAGTCTCTGCACTGCACTCATGATAACTTTCTGAGTGTTGAGCAGCGTTAATTGTCCAATTGAAAAGTATCAAGTTACTCTTTCCTGTTCGTGAGTTCAGAGAAATTGTGGAATTTAATATTTTTTTACGAACGTTTTCAGAACGGGAAACGGACTGTCAGGTTGAGTACAGAGCTGCTGCATCACCAAATGACAGACATGACGTGATGCGCACATTAGACGCTAGGGATGTTAATAATTAACCGTTTAACCGTTAACCGACAATAAGAATTTTGACCGATTAATACTATCAGTTAAACAGTTAAAAAAAATTATACAAAAAAAAAAAAAAAGTAATTAAAAAAAAAGTTTGTTGCATTGTAAAAGAAAAATAGGCTATACAATCTATTTCTTAAATAGGAACTCATGGGGGCGACACGTGCAACCACAACTGCCTTTTATTGGAAACACACGTTTCGCTAAGCCTGAGCAAAATGAAGCGAGCTGTTTTTGATCATTAATTAGCCTATTACAAAGTCTACTATTTGCTATTTATTTTAATAAGTTAGGCTATAAAATATTTTCCTACACGGGAGATCTAGGCTATTATCTCCGGCTAGCATGCCTACTAATTAGGTTCTATACAGCGGTCTCGGCGCTGGAGGATTCAGTGTGTGTTTTCGTTTTGTTAATCTGTTTTTGTTCATTAGAAAGTCTGGCTACCATTTGCTATTTACTTAAACATTTATTTAAGTTATATATTTTTCGTGTAGGCTGTCTATTTTATTCAGTTCGCAGCGCTGCAGGTAGCCTATGTTCTGTTGTTGTTTATGCAGTCATGTAAATAAACCCTTTCCTATGGAAAAAAAAAAACATTTGTTGTATTGGTAATTTTTTTAATGGGTCACAGACATTCGTCCATTCTAAATAGTACATTTTAATCTTGTCGGTTAACGGTTAATGATAGGTTAACGAGGGTCGGCTATCGGTCAGAAAAAAAATTCTAAATTAGCATCCCTATTAGACGCATTACAGAGCGATTTAGATCATTTCTGTACATTGATTAACTGTTTATGTTGTGCAGGCCGTGCCAATATTGTGGCGCTGCCACAGTTTACGTACTGGAAACAATGGCACAACAACCTACTGGTTTATTTAAGAATAAGAGCGTATCTGCGTGGTCAGAGATGAGTCCAGTGCAGCCTGGTGACAGTCAGTCCATCCGCTGAAACACACGCTCCAGGGGAACAGCTGTCCCGGGTCGGGAGGCACAAAAAGTGTCGTGCCAACTTCGCCGGCCGGGGGAATGCATTCTCTTTCATTGTGCTTGTAGAGGTGCTGTATTTCAACTTTGTAAAACAATGTTTACAATGAACACTGTTGTCTTTTCGGGTGTAATGCTTCCGCCCGCTTTATATATATGGTTGATCGATCAAATTATTGACAGTGATTAATCGATCGTCGATTAATAATTAACATCCCTAATGAGGATGTATAAAGACTGAAACTGAAGCTGACATGCAGCCTGAAGATACATTTCATTTGGTTGACTGACATACTGCAGACTGAAACCCTTCTATGTCTCCAGAAAGTCTTAAAAACAGACTTGTTTTCTCATTAACAGTAATGTATTCTTCTGGAATCATACAATGAGGTGTGAATTAGAAACTCACTTAGGACATAAAGTACTATCTAAACTTTCAATTCAAGTAAACAAAAGTTAACAACAAAAGTTAAAATATCCAGTCTTCATAGTACATTAGATATAAGTTTTGAGACTTCATTTGTTAAAAAAGCTAATATTTTCTTGTTTAGCTAATCCAGATGATATTGTTAAATAAACTAGAATTTTTTCAAGAAATTTAACATTACTTGAATTGTTCAGTAATCTCACAAATTAATCATTAATTTACTATTTCAACAATTTTACTGCAAATTTAATCAAATATTGGCACAGCTGCTCACATGACATTAGTTTATTGCAAAAATAAAACGGTGCTTTTAAATTGAGGTATCCATTACTGCATAAATGATGATAAGTGCTTTTGTATTTTCTATTTTTTATACCAGCTTTCTGGAAGTGTCGCTAAAATGTAATGTTGAACTTTAGTGTTGGCACTATATGGAATACTAAAAAGTACAGGCTAAATATTTATCCCCATCAGAATGGTTCTACCTTTTAAAATTAAGTACCTCGTGAAACTACTTCCTGAAGGTCAAGGCTGCATATGCACAGTGCTGAGCTCCCATCGGACACAAGCCTCCCATTAAGGTAACTCCATGTTTTATATCTGTTTTTTCCACACAAAGCTTCCAAGCTTTCATTAACCGCCACGCGCTAAGTGCCTGAATCTTGTGTGCAGTATCAAACCACCCAGTGAACATTGGCTTTAGAAATATAAGGTTTTCATCAAGTATACTGAGTGTACAGAGACAGATTCATCAAGGCCATTAACTGCTCCGCTGCTTGCATTCGCCAGTTCACTTCATCCCAGAGTAAGTAGACTACATAGCCAACCGGGAAATTATCATGCAGTTTGCTTAAACACAAATAGAGACAAATAGAACCATCCTCATTTTCATTTTCAGAGGACACACGCTGTAGCTGAGAAAACTGGCTGAACTGGCTTATGTGTGTGTGTGTACATGTATCCTTGAAGAGTGTGTATGTTTCAAAACTCCTAAACATTGTGCGCCATATATAATAAACTCATGATTTCTGTGTGTGTGTATATGTGTGAGGGCGTGCAGTTGTGTGATTGGTTTGGTGTTTTAAATGGGTCCACAAATGGAAAGGAATGTGGTAAACTGGGTGTGCAGTTTAGCAGGGTAGTTAGGTGGTTGGTCTGTGGTGAGATAAAATGTCCTTTTATAAAACACCCCAGCTTGATAGCCAGTTTGTGGCATAGTAAACTGATTTATATGTCCAGAGTGCGGCTAAAGTGTAATTATATGGGACAGAATGCTAAATAGACAGTGATTGCAAAACTAGATGTATGCATGCTTGGTGCTGTATGACGTTTTACATTCCAAAACGCTGTGGCCATTACCCCTCCATCCATTTGTAATGCATTGATCAATATTTCAAGATTATTCAATCCTCAAATATGTTAGTATTTTGGAGGCTAAGGCCTTAACTAAGTCTAATGCTATTTTTGTGTGTTTTTCTTCGATCAGTAGTCATTTATTAGGATTAAGTGTCACTTTTACTAACGGTTGATCTCTCAGTTTGAAACAAGGTCCTTGGTTATAATATCTGGTCCAAAACTAGCCTTACTCTCTGCACTCCTATTATCTCAGCCTACCCAAGGCAAAATGTCTGCCTGCATTGGACAAGATGTGAATATTGAACATCCGCAGCATTTCCACAGCCCATTGCCATTGCCCATTAGACACCAATTTGTGAAGCTGTTTCTGTATAATGTCTAGGCTGTCCTTAAAATTCTTTGTGATGGGTTTTGTGTAATAAGTCTAGCTAAGGGAGTGGGACGGGCGGGAGGAGGCAGAGGAAATAGGTGGCATTAGGGAGAATGTATTAGAACACAGGAGGTAGGCAAGAGCTAGACACTAGTCGTTCGGGAGAGAGGAGCATGTGAAAATGATGGTTGACAGCTTTTAAGAAGGTTACAAGAAGGGTTGGGAAGTTTCTAAGTACTTTTACTCCAGATTGTATTTAAATACATTGTTGGGGTGCTTGTAATTTTCTTGAAGTATAGTATTAGTATTTTCATTTTAGCAAAACTTTAATCCTTTACTCCACTTCATTTGAAAGGAAATGATATTTCGGATATTACATACCTCTGGAATATATCCATGGACTGCATTTATTAGTTGCATTTATTTACATTATTTGTCTCTATTGTCTCTTTTGTTGCATATTATGTACCTTACCTTTATTGTAGTGCCTATTTTCTTTTACTGCCTTGTACTTGACACATACTTGACTTCCGTGGCATTGTCTGCCATTTGCTGCTGTGGCACCTGAATTTCCCCAAGGGGATCAATAAAGTGCTATCTTATCTTATCTTAAATATCCCACTTATTACCAGACTACATTTACTGTATCTAACACCTGCAAGTACTATTTACCTTTAAGAAAAAGATTTCACAAAGCCTGTGAAAGGTTTCTGGATACACTTTTGACTTGGAGCCAGCCGTCTTTCAGAGTAAGCAATCAAAGAATCAGTGGATCACCAACAATTTAAGCCTATTGTATAGAGCTTGATGCAGGGATGACGTAACACTTCTACCACTGAAACATCTGGACATTGTGTTGAATGTGTACTTCTAGTTTTGCTACATTTAACATTTACATTTAATATGAAATAATTTAGGATTTTTCTTTTTTTTTTTAACAAATGGTTCTTGCTTTTCCCACAATGCAATTCCGCCAGATTATTTCTTATTTTACTTACTTATTTCTGCCTATTACTTTTGCCTACTTCTTGTACCACTAAGAGCTCCCACACTTTTGGCAGGTGACCCTCATTCTGTGGCGGCCAGAAAATTTCCAGACTGACCCACATCATTGCGCATCTTTTCTGTTGTGCTTGTTTTTTCTGCGTAACAGCGAGCACAAAGAACGTCTCATTCCTCAGGGGGACAGAAATTACTCTGCTCTTGTGAGCCAGTCAATGACAACTGCGTGGCCTACAGGCACGCTATGTGACTTTCACTGTGGCTTCTGTGCAGTCCAGATGCTATTGCTGTTTTGTTTTCTTCTTTTCTTAGCACATTAACAATCAGATATTACCGACATCTCTTTTGTTTGATGAGGAATTTTTCAAATGAGAAAACATGATTAAAGTGGTTAGATTATATTAGGTGAAACTTGAAATGGTCCCCGTGGAGAAATGGATGATACAAGTAATTACAACAATCGAACAAAATGAGAATAACACAACAAATAAATAAAAGATACAGCATCTTCGTTGACAGATTTACAGGTCTGGAGCGGATGTGCGCCACTGAAGCGGTGTGCACCATTTGCTATTCACATTATCAGGTGTACAGATGGAGGAACACGGTCATTGGTTTCCTTATGTGAGCAGAACACCGTTACTTTGTGGAAATCTGGAATCGCAGAAATATGTCTTTTTGTGAGCGTGGCTGCTGAAGCCTCCAGCATAATTCCAGCATTGTGAGTCAAAATAGTGTCGGCTTTGCGTTGGCGACTTTTACACATATGTATACAGATATGTGTCCAGATGTGCAAATGTGTGCTATAAACGATTCATGTCATCAGTGTTACAGATGGAGGTAATGTGCAGAAATATGTCCAGAACATATGTGCATTGTTAGCGGTCACCTTGTATAATTTACAGACAAGTAAAATACAGTGGCGAGCTGAGGACTACAGGTGTGTTAACCCTGGTAATAACGACTTGGAGAGTAGAAGATAGTTAAAGGACTATGAATGACCAAGATACCTTGAGTTAAGGAGCA